>NC_040027.1:3855757-4099024 GCF_000972845.2 Larimichthys crocea | reverse complement strand
CAGGTTAGGGTTAGGGTTGCAATTTTCAATCTATGGAATGAATTTATTTATTTATTTTCTGTTTGGGAAATCACTGATAGGAAATCTCACCTCTGCTTTATTTATATCTGAAACAAAGAAATATAAACAGGCTACACAGAGTATAAGATTTAACAACCCACAAAATAAAAACTGTAAACAAGAGGTGGTGGTTTTCTGGTGGTGCAAACTGTAAACAAATCAGTGAAACTGCAGACATTTATCTGTGAACCAAATTGTCATTTCAAGTATTTTGGAGACAGTGATGGTATTTGTCATTATTGCTGTACGATTTATACTGTATTTTTCCTGCTTTCTGAAGTAACACACAGTTCTGTAAAATGAGAATAATGACCTGTAACTAAACATGTGGCTCATGGAATAAACATTAAAGGTATAACATGTTAGATATTTACTGTATTAAATAAGTTTAGATTAGATTGGATTAGATTATACTTTATTTATCCCACAACAGGGAAATTCTCCTGTTACAGCAGCAGAAAGGGTGTGGTATACACTACAGAAGTAAAATAGAGAATAAAAATAAAAATAGAAAAGGCAAAACAACAATAGACCAAAGTATCCTTCAGCCTATACAGTAAACAAGAAACCAATAGACAAAACAACAGACAAACAACAGACAAACAACAGTAAACAGTGTACAGTTGTGCGAGAATGAATACTGAGGGTAAAGTGGCAAGATAGAAATAATATTGAGAGGTAGTGTCATGATATAATAATATTACAAATGTAAGTTGGCATGATATCAGTAATATTGCACATGGTAGTAATCTGTAGTAATCAAGTAATCAGATGGAAATATAATTGCAGTTAAAAAAATAAAATACATATAAAGCTGTGGTGAGTAGTTGTAACCAGGGCTCTAAATTAACTTTTTTGATCACCAGCCAATGTGGCTGGTAAGTTTCTGAAGTTACCAGCCAATCAGAATTTCCACTAGCCACAATTTTTCCCATGCAAAAAAGACAGATTATGAGAGCAACTGAATTAATTTGATCATTTTATTAACTAAAGCTTTAAATTAATCTTACAATGAAGTTGGGAACTTAAGTAAATACAAAAATTATCCTAACATTTCATTACTCATTAACCCTTACTTATTCAGGGTCTAATATGACCAACTCGAGTATTGTATAGTACTCCCCCCACAACTCGAGTACTGTATAGTACTGTATAGTACTCGAGTTGTGGGGAGATGGCATCCCCCCTGGGGGAAAAAATGGTCAAAATCATCCTTCTTCTAAAATGGTCATCAACAAGTGTCAACAAGTGGTGTTATGAACAGGATTGAGACTCAACAAAAAAGGAGCCTACATGAATATGAGGGAAACTTACCTGTTAGATGTTATATGTACACCACATATTCTCTGTAGCAGGTCAGTACAATCAAACGCAGGTCACTCTCAAGCGAGGTAAGAGACGTTACATGAGCTGAGTGACAGCAGCTGAAGCATCACAATTATGGCCGCCATGACGACAGCTCGCTTGGTTAACCTCTGCCCGCCCCCGCGCTTGACCTTTAACCTACCTTCAACTTGTCAAAGATCCACGAGAAGTGTGAAGCTAGACAAATCACAACACATCTTTAAACTATGAGCTTTAAAAAGTTCACACATTCACATATTTGATTGATGTTGGGGCCCTTTATAGTGCTCTGGTTCAACTTCAGCAGTGGTGTATGTCCACAGGTGTTTCAACACATTCTGCAACCCTTCAAATTCTGTGACTGGAAAAGGAATTGTGACCTAAATTTCAGCGTTAGGTCCACTGTAAATGTTTTTTTTTTTTTAATCATAACACATTCAGCAAAACTCACAAATAGTAGTGTATACGTTTGTCTGAATGTCAAGAAAAGATTACTCTTACATATGTTGACCTCATTAAAATAGTCATTTTTTAATTTTGTCTGATTTTTATCTCAAATAAAATGAAAAAAATGTGACTTTAATAACTTACAGGACAGACAGGTTAGCACAAAATAATGTCATATCAAATGTCAATGTCATATTAAAAAAAAAAAAAACATGAGTGGTTATTTAATTTTCAATTTAAAATTCAAAAATTAAATTCAAGATATATCTATATCAGGGTCAATTAGGGATAAACGAAACTTTTAAAACCGGTTGATTTTCATTTCCTGTTTCTTAAAACAAAAGATGAAATCTTTGGCAGACCGGAACAAAAAAGCGCCCGTTTTTTCCATATTGTGCGACCGGAAGTTGCCGCTTTCAAAGTAAGAGCGCATTTGAGGACGGTCGGATGCTGTGTATGAGAGAAAGAATTTGGGCGCTGCTTTGAAAGTTGATGGACATGGATCAGTACATGGTTTTTCGAAACTCAGTAAAGAGGACATGACTGCAGAAAAACTAAGTGGCATATTTCAGGTAAAATTCCTGAGTATATGTAGTTATTGTTAGTTTTTACGTGAAATATGCGGCCTCATATGCGCTCTTACTTTAAAAAACGCCCTTTTCTGAATGGGAAATCAAATGACCAAAACATACGCAGACCCCTGTATTATATCAACTATAAAGAGCTCGTTTACACTTGTAGCTTTCGCTTACGGCCATACCACCCTGAACACGCCCGATCTCGTCCGATCTCGGAAGCTAAGCAGGGTCGGGCCTGGTTAGTACTTGGATGGGAGACCGCCTGGGAATACCAGGTGCTGTAAGCTTTTCCTTCTGCTCCTTCACCAGCACAGGGCGCTGCTCCCTCTTTAGTCAAAAGTGGAAATGGCACAAATACTTTTTATTTATTAGCTTTGACACAATTTACTGTAAATGAAATGTATTACATTTGAATTTAATACATGCATGTATGCTATTACACTGCGCTACTCGTCATGGACGTGGGAAGTAAGTAAGTGTATATGCATTGTGCTCTAGTATTTGTGGTAGATGTTATGTTTTATGGTTTTTATTTATTGTTATTATTATGTGTATCAATAATTTGTCTATAATACAATTTCAACGTCATTTCCAAACCAGATTTAGTCTAGGCAGGTTAGGTCTGTCACACGTGAGCACATTGAGGTGTTTTAGGGAGTTTAGAGTGTCCCACTGTGTGAAGTGAGCAAAGACATCAGGGCTCATGCTC
The DNA here is from genome assembly GCF_000972845.2 of Larimichthys crocea. Taxonomy (NCBI): domain Eukaryota; kingdom Metazoa; phylum Chordata; class Actinopteri; family Sciaenidae; genus Larimichthys; species Larimichthys crocea. The sequence goes on along the minus strand of NC_040027.1, from coordinate 4,095,886 downwards.
AGACAAACACACAGAGTTCAACTCAGCCAGCTACAGCTAGACTACTTAATGTAACTGCATTACATTAACATGGTTACCGAGCAGATGTTCGGTTGACATGCTGTATTATATCATCTATAAAGAGCTCGTTCACACTTGCAGCTTTCGCTTACGGCCATACCACCCTGAACACGCCCGATCTCGTCCGATCTCGGAAGCTAAGCAGGGTCGGGCCTGGTTAGTACTTGGATGGGAGACCGCCTGGGAATACCAGGTGCTGTAAGCTTTTCTTTCTGCTCCTTCACCAGAAGAGTCAAAAGTGGAAATAGCACATAAACTTCATTTTTATTAGCTTTCATACAATTTACTGTAAATTAAATGTATTATTAATTTTGAATTTAAGACATGCATGTATGCTATTACAGTTTGATCTGTAATATCAGAAAACTGCACTACAAGTAATCAGACATAGGATACTGAGGGGGCTGCAGCACACTCGGTTAAACTGATAATAACTTTCTCCTTTTTTTTACTGGGATTTACTGTATTGTGCTCTAGTATTTGTGGTAGATGTTAGGTCAAGTCAAGTCAACTTTATTATCAATGTTGCCGTATGTACAGGACATACAGAGAATTGAAATTGCGTTTCCCTCTTATCCCGGTGCAATCAGCAATAAACATGAAATATAAAATATAAGTAAAAGATGTAAAAAAAAATAAAATAAAAATATAAAAAATATGTACAAGCTAAAAAAGAAAGAAAAGACAGTGGGAAATCTAGAAGATATAAATAGGCAATATGGCAAATATGGCGGTATGAACAAAATGAACAATGTAAACAGAAACAACAGTCTAACAGTGAGTATGGCAATATGGCACAGTATAAACATAACTATCAGTATAAATATAAATATGGCAATATGTAGTATGCAGTATAGACAGAATTTATAGTATTTACAGTATGAACAGTAAGGTCTACCAAAAATGAAATATGTATACAGAATAAACAGTTTACTGTGCATAGTGCAAATCGGTCTATCACAAGTGAGCACATTGAGGTGTTTTAGGGAGTTTAGAGTGTCCCACTGTGTGAAGTGAGCAAAGACATCAGGGCTCATGCTGAAACTCAGTCAGCTACAGCTATACTACCTAATGTAACTGCATTACTGTCATGTACAGTGACATATATAGGCCATTGGTACAACAGGATGTGTGATTTGGTTATAGATCTAAGTAATGAAATATATTTAGTAACTAGAGCTTGCTCTATTTTTTTCAGGTTTAAATGCTCTGTACTCTCCTGGCCTTGATCCTGCATTTACCGCTGTCAGTCTGAACAGCAGACCATGACAGGTCTCATATGAACTGATTAAATGAGCTTGGGTAGATTGGTAGTTTTTTATTGCATTAGTTCAGTGTTCCTGTCTGTGTTGATGCTGTGGCTGCTTGTGAAACACTGTAAATTCTTATATACGGTGTATAATATATGACACAGCACTGAATGTGATGTGATGTCATACACAGCATTTTGTATGACATCATAAATAGACTAAGTTTCGCTCAGCAACCCCAACTCTGACTGACTTCCAACATCCCTGCTACTAGTTTAATCATATTTCTTTTTTCTCATGCGGCTCCTATTTCAGTCACTGGGATCAATAAAGTTTTAAAGGTCCAGTGTGTAGGATTTGGTTGCATCTAGTGGTGTAATCACTTTATTGTAATCTCCTCATATCACCCTCACCTTCGTAGTGTAAAGGAGAAACAAGACCTGAAAAGCCCTGCCTAGAGTCAGTATTTAATTTGTCTGTTCTGGGCACCTGTAGAAATATGGTGTTTCAACATGGCGGCCTCCATGAAAGAGGACTGTAGATAAAAAAAAAAAAAGGTTAATTTTTAAGTAACAAAAAAAACAAAACTTCTTATTTTCAGGTGATTATACATGTATGAAAATAAAGTTCCCAAATCTTACACACTGCACCTTTAATATTCTTATCTTCTATCTAATAAATCCAGGAAATATCCACTTTTTAAGATACGTTATTAGAACGACGATTCTGACATTAAACACTGTTGTTCCTCATTATCACTGTCATACCCCATATACATCCACTGTGATTCAATGAGTCAATAAAGAAATAAAACGTTAACAAATGATTGTTATGGGCTTTTCATTAAAACTAATTGAAAAAGCATTATTTTACACGCATATTGCGGAGACAAAATGTTATTGTCAGAAGTGGGATTCGAACCCACGCCTCCATTCGGAGACCAGAAGTCCCATTTACAGGAAGGTTTGTCACCTTGAGTCTGGCGCCTTAGACCGCTCGGCCATCCTGACAACTGTGCTTAATATGTGGCCAGGACGCTGTTTGACTGCTGCTAACGAAGGTTTACAGCTGGAGAGGTTTTAGTGGGAGCAGTAACTTTTATTACGTTTTATGAGTTAATGTTAGTCAGAGAGGATCACGTGTTTTAATATTAACATCAAACGTGGCACTTTAACTGTTTATTTTAGCTACACACCATAAAAGACGTTTAGAAAGCTGTGGTTACGCCGATATTATCTGTTAATGGCGTCAAGTCTTTGGTGTTTTAATGTACAGACAACTACAAACATGTAGAATAAGGCTCACATGAACATCTGAAGAGGAGAGAGGGGGGAGTGAAATGCTCACTGAGCAGACGTTTGGTTGACATGCTGTATTATATCTGTAAATGGCAGCAAATTATGTTCGTGGTAAAGGAAGCTGTTCTGTCACGTTACATTTTGTGCTTTTATTTTGAAGAACACCGCTCTTCTTCCCTTACTTCCGGTTGTTGTTGACGCTTGCTTCCCATTCCTGTCTCGTAACGACATGCTCACGTTGCTCCATAGTTGGTAAAACATGCAAACAAATTATTTACTTGTCATATTCTGAATGGAAACTTGTGAAAGGGTATTTTATTGTGGTTCGTGTTTGTGTCGGTTGTATGTCACGTTTAAGGAATGTCACTGCGAGGTTTGTGTGAGGAGCAAAAAGGAACTATTTACGTACACATACAAGCTTACAGCGTAACTGAAGTGCCTTAAATACTAACATGATATTTTGAGGTCAGAATAATTTGTGAGCTGGTTTCCAACACATAATTACTCTGAAATTGGTGAATATTTCAAGACCAGTGGCACATTTCTTTATGGAACAATAACTCATGACATGTCTGTTTATGAAAAGGTTTAAAGGGTGAAGCTCTTTAGCTATTAATATCTAGAGTGCTCATTTATGACATTTTTGTGGTTACTAAAAATCCTTTTGTATGTCCCTAATCTGTAAATGCTTGATATAAGTATTACTCTGTGGTAAAAGATAACTACAGCTTATAGGTGTGAATTCAGGCATAGGACAATCAAAAGCCACGCCAGACTTAAAGCAGTTGCACAAACAAACAGGATGTCACCCCCAACAGAGGAAACAGACAAAGCCACTCGGGTCTAGTTCACCTGAGCGAAAGCTAACAGAGAAAGGCCAAGCGATACATGACCAAGACATGAAAAAATATTTAACAAAACCTATAACTCTTGGAAGCTAGTAGCAAGGGAGACAAGGACAAAATTAAAAACCCTCTGCTCATTAGAAGACCTCAATAAATTACACAAAGATATTCAGGCAAAGTATGATGCTGCAAAACTACAGTATTGAACCTATTCTACTTAACAGTAACACCACGCCAGAGATCGTCCAAAAAATGGATGCCTGTGGTATTCTGACAAAGGAAATTCAGCAACCGCCTAGAGACTATTAATGAAGATTATAGTGGTCAACTTGAAAAAGAAAGAGTAAGAGAAATGTTAAACAAAAATGCATATGGGTCTGTCTTTGGCCTAACTAAAACTGAAACTATAAGTTTATTAGAGAAATCGAGCAAACACTCCGGCTCAGCCATTACCCATGGCAGTAGATTCAATTCAAGCACAGCAAGCACATCTTCATTAGGGATGTAACGATGCATCGTGACAAAATTAAAAATCGGTACAAATGAGAAAAAATGAATCGCGATTCTTGGCAAATGGGAACCTACACCGCGCGTATTTGGTCCGTCCTGCACGTGACTTCAAACCCCACCGGGAGTGTTTCAGAAGCGAGCGCTTAGCCTGCCAGACTTTGTTTACTTGCTCAGATTTGGACATTTTCCCAGTGTTTCCCTTCTAAACATGCTTCTACATGTGTAAATATGTTACGTAGTTAGTTAGTTAGTTAGTTAATTTGTCTGTAGCTCATTTTGATTTAAAAAAATTGTGAAAAAATCGTGAGTCGAATCGAGTCGTGAGTTGAGTGTATCGTTACAACCCTAATCTTCATAAGTTAGAAAGTTAATGAAAAAGAGGTAAAAATGTTGTCAGAAATTAAACAAAGAGAGGTGGAAATGCAGCAACAGTTGGAACAAGAGAGAGCAAAACTGGACGGATGAAGTCCATTGCTGAACGCGAACGCAAGGGTCCAGCAGCGGTGGTTTTCTGCAAAGGTTAGTGTCATGTTAAAATTTGAACTTGACATGAAAATTGATCAATTTTTCTGGACTGATTCGCAAGTCGTGCTTGGGTACATCAACAATGATGCCCATACGTTCCACATATTTGTTGCAAACCGTGTTCAACTGATTAGAGATCATTGTGATCCCAATCAATGGTATTATGTTGACACCTCAGGAAACCCGGCTGACCATGCATCCCAAGGTCTTCGTGCTTTAGACATTCACTCAACGAACTGGCTGCGAGGACCGAAGTTTCTCTGGGAGCGTGAATTATTTTTAACGCCCAGCACTCCAACAGACTTACTCGTCTGTGATCATGAAGTCAAAACAATTCAGGTACTTGCAACCGAAACCAATAACTGCAACAACATCCTCAGGTTGTCATATTCTGCATGGAAACTTGTGAAAGGGTATTTTATTGTTTGTGTCGTTTGTATGTCACGTTTAAGGAATGTCACTGTGAGGTGTGTGTGGAAGTTTGCGCCCTTTGAAGCAGAAGGAGGTAGGAGAAGACTGATGGTGTATTCATTGTAAAAATTAGTGGTTCAACTACTGTATAAAGAGCTTCTTTGCACATTATTCTTTTGCTTACGGCCATACCACCCTGAACACGCCCGATCTCGTCCGATCTCGGAAGCTAAGCAGGGTCGGGCCTGGTTAGTACTTGGATGGGAGACCGCCTGGGAATACCAGGTGCTGTAAGCTTTTCCTTCTCTTCTGCTCCTTCACCAGCACAGGGCGCTGCTCCCTCTTTAGTCAAAAGTGGAAATGGCACAAATACTTTTTATTTATTAGCTTTGACACAATTTACTGTAAATGAAATGTATTACATTTGAATTTAATACATGCATGTATGCTATTACACTGCGCTACTCGTCATGGACGCGTCTGAGTCAGTTTTCCTCATGGACAACACTTGTAAAGGTGGTTGCAAGAATCAAGAGACTGAGGTCTATACAAAAACAACATAGTGAACATGTGACTGTCGATGAGCATGAGAAGGCTGCTGAGACAGTAAGCAATACAGCAGCCTCCCACAGAGATAAAAATGCTTTATGATGGAAAAGACCTTCCAAACTCAAGCTCTCTCTTCAGTCTTGATCCCTTCTGGTCTGAAGGACTTCTCCGTGTTGGTGGGAGATTAAGACAGTCATCTCTCTGTCACAAAGTCAAGCACCCAGTCATCTTACCAAACAACAGTCATACTACTAAGCTCATTGTGTCCCACTACCATGCTGAGACATACCATCAGGGTCGAACCCAGACACAAATGGAGCTTAGGACCAATGGATTCTGGGTCATTGGTGGGAGCAAGCTGGTTGCTAAGCTGATGCACACCTGTGGCTTTGCAGGAAACTTCGACAGCCGACAGAGAACCAGAGGATGGCTGAACTCCCTAGAGAACATCTTGAAGCCTCAGAACTTTTCACATATAGCGGCATGGACTGTTTTGGCCTGTTCATTGTAAAGAAAGCCTCAAAGAAAACAAGATCCCCCTTCCAAACCTTCAGCTATTGAGAAACCAATCCAAAAATGAGTGCTTCTCCTTGAGAATTGAGTAGAACAGACAGAGTGACAAGTGTTTGTGTGCACACTGCTTCATTGTGTACGATGTTGCACAGTTCAGCTGCATACCTCTGATAGTTCAACGTACAGTTATTAATTTATTCGAGTCAAGAAATCCTGTACAATTCATTTACTCCTTGTGTACTTGTTCATTCATTGTAGCAGGATTTGGTGGGAGTGTAAATGGCAGCAAATTATGTTCGTGGTAAAGGAAGCAGTTATGTCACTTTACGTTTTGTGCTTTTATTTTGAAGAACACCGCTCTTCTTCTACAAATGATTTACTCGTCATATTCTGCATGGAAACTTGTGAAAGGGTATTTTATTGTTTGTGTCGTTTGTATGTCACGTTTAAGGAATGTCACTGTGAGGTGTGTGTGGAAGTTTGCGCCCTTGGAAGGAGAAGGAGGTAGGAGAAGACTGATGGTGTATTCATTGTAAAAATGAGTGGTTCAACTACTCTATAAAGAGCTTTTTTGCACAATTTACTCTCGCTTACGGCCATACCACCCTGAACACGCCCGATCTCGTCCGATCTCGGAAGCTAAGCAGGGTCGGGCCTGGTTAGTACTTGGATGGGAGACCGCCTGGGAATACCAGGTGCTGTAAGCTTTTCCTTCTGCTCCTTCACCAGCACAGGGCGCTGCTCCCTCTTTAGTCAAAAGTGGAAATGGCACAAATACTTTTTATTTATTAGCTTTGACACAATTTACTGTAAATTAAATGTATTACATTTGAATTTAATACATGCATGTATGCTATTACACTGCGCTACTCGTCATGGACGTGGGAAGTAAGTAAGTGTATATGCATTGTGCTCTAGTATTTGTGGTAGATGTTATGTTTTATAGTTTTTATTTATTGTTATTGTTATGTGTATCAATAATTTGTCTATAATACAATATCGACGTCATTTCCAAACCAGCACAGGGCGCTGCTCTCTTCAGTGGAGTGGCTTTCGATAGTGGATAGATACTGTGCACTACCTTATTGGAGTACACACGGTGTCGATAACATTACTCTGTGCAATAACCTGTAAACCTGTGCGATATCTGTGTGGTTGCAGAAACCATATTTATTCCATCTTTTGCACTTCGCACTGTCGGTGTCTGCACATTCAGTGTACAGATGTGATTGTTGTTGTACAACTGAGAGCAAAGTGTACCGGAGTCAAATTTCTCGTGTGTTTACACACACCTAAAGTATTACCATAAAGTAATTCTGATGAACATCTAATACATAAAACAGAGAAAAGTAAAAAAAAAAAAAAAAAAATTTAAATCAACGTAATTGAGCAATTAGGTGATATATTGCTTAAACTTATTCTTTCTTTGTATTGTAATAAGAGTAACTGACTTACTCTTATTATACTTAATACAGAATATCAACTATTAAAAAAAATGCAATGGTTTATTTTACTCCTTTGCGTCAGTCGGTGAGAAATGAAACCTACCAACAGTGCAAAAGTTATTGTCAGAAGTGGGATTCGAACCCACGCCTCCATCGGGAGACCAGAAACCCCATTACACAGGAAGGTACTACCTTGAGTCTGGCGCCTTAGACCACTCGGCCATCCTGACAACTGTTCGTGAGCCGCCAAAACAGATAATTAAGTATTTGTGATGCAGCGGTTATCTCCACGTCTGTCTTGATGATAGTGTGGTGTCTTCAATTTAAGCTTTTGATATTCTCTAATTGGAGTTTAAATCCAAACGTTTAACTAAAGGCGCGTCTGCTTTTCCGCTGTTTACATGTGTTGACAATAATAACGCTGAACATCCACTAGGAGCGCTGTAAAGTTATTTTAAAATGACTTCCGGTAGTTATACACGTGATTCCCCGCCTTCTCACTACATAACATAGACCAGTGATTGTTATGAAACGTAAACATTGAACTGTGCTCACACAGTGTGGCCGTCTGTAGAGTAACCGACAGGACTGTTTGTGTCAGAAATGTCCATTTACAGGAACGCTGTTTGGTTCGTTAAAGGACTTCAGGAGTACACAAAGTAAGTGAGAGCACGAGCCGTTCATTAACGTAATCAAACCTGTTGTAACGTTACTTAACCCTCATTACAGTGATCAGCCTGACACGCGCCTTCACACTGTTACACAAGGCTGTTCGGTTTATGTAAGGCTGAAACTAACATTAGTGTATGAAATGTCCAAACATACCAGAGAAGCGCATCATACTTTGACAGAGCTTCATTTACTTTAATTTGTGCTGTTTTAAATGAGGTTCAGTTTTCTATTTGTTATTTATCATCTCTTAATTGACACAAATTAAATCATGTCCAAACAGTAGGAGGAGGAAGCATACATTTATTTATTCCTACTCCTTGTCATCTACTTAAACCAGGGATGTCCAAAGTACGACCCAGCTTCATTTTTATAATATATTATTTATGACCTGCTAGGATAGTCAGATACTGTATGGCTGACAGATTTGGCTTTTTTGGTTGACATAGTGAAGCATTTGAACTGATATAACTGCTGCTGTAGATGTGACACAAAATATTACTTTCTGAATGATCTTGTGAAAGAGAAGAGCGTTGAATTACTTGAATTAAACTTGAATTAAACATTCAAGTTTAAAACGTGTCACTCTTGCATTACTCATAATAAGTCACGTTTAGAATGAACATGAGGTTCAGATTTGTATAACTTCATGCAAGTTTAACGTGTTCCATACAATTTATTCTTTGATATCTGACTTCAGATGTGAAAAAAAGGAAGAACTGGTTTTTTAGATTTGTTTACGCACGATTGGTTTAGATTTGGTTACATTGTCATTTTAAAAAAAAAGATAATAACCCCTGACTTAAACTATATCTCCCATATATATATTGCTATATACACAACATATTCATACATGTGCACACATACAAATAAGTACTTAATAAACCATTATCCAAATCCTCTGTATGAGTATATACCATTGTGTTAGTAAACCATCAGGGCCCGTCCTCTCTCTTATAAATCAGGAAAATATATATATTGTATTTCATCTTCAAATGAATAATATTTGTGCATTTTTTTCCCACCATTTCACCTCACACATACTCTACATACTACATGGTTTGAATGAAGCTTTCCCCTCAAACTATAACCACAGTCCCGAACACCAAGATATAAAACAGAAAAACAAACAGTACAGCATTTCATTAAAACATCTTGTACATCTATTTATATTGTTTGTATTTTTTAGTACTTGATTTTTTATTTCATTTTTTTTTTTTGGCAATAAACCTGACTGACTCTGAAACAGCTGGAGGCAGTCAGTGCGTTACATATCAACTTGATCAGTTGTTTTAGTTCGAAAACATGATTGTCTGTTTTACAGACAGCTTAGTCAGCATTTATTTACCTGACTGAACACTGCTGTCAGGCGTCACATACAAACGTTAGACAGTTTGTTTTTTTAAAAATAAAGAATGACTTGACACAGCTTGAGTCCTCTCAACACGCTCGAACACACGATGGATGTATGTACTGTACTGCTCTGTGACCCTAACAGGAGCGGCTTTGAAGCTGCAGCCAAGCATTTTGCTGCAGCAGACCTGGATGTAAATCTGAGTGGGAGGTCCTTCGTGATCACGGGGGCCAACAGTGGGATAGGAAAAGCCACAGCGCAGGAAATCGCTAACAGAGGTGAGTGTTTAAGTGTGACAGTTAACACAAGGAGTCCACCTCAGTACAAAGACCACAGAAGAAGAATGAGCTACGAGGTGTGGCAGCAGCATATTTGTCCGACATGCTTTCAATGTATAACCCGGAGTCCTGCTCCATACTCTGTCATTCTTTGAGTTGTCAGTAGTTTCCTTGTTGAACTGATGTCACTCAGCTGTAAACACTAAGTGAAGTTTGATTCACTGACTGGCACCTCAGCAGTCCAGTCTGTTTCCGACAAGAGTTATAAGTCGAGGTCAAATCTTTAAGTTTGTTCACTGATGTGTGTCATTTTCTGAGTTTTCAGGAGGAACTGTTCACATGGTGTGTCGAAACAAGGGACGAGCAGAAGCAGCCAGAGATGAAATCGTGGAACGGAGTAAAAATGAGGTGAGAAATACTCCTTAAATGAATAATACTTGTTTATTTAAACACGTTTGTGCACAATACTTCAAATCTGGGCAAAACTGATGCACAAGTTGTTACATTTAAGTTTCAGCTTTCGTCTCCTGCAAGAGCTCAGAGAGAAAAGTTACATAATTCAGTTGAGTTTAGGGTTAGATTCCATATTTGTTTTCAGACACCTACCCACCACACCGTGCGCATTGTGCTCCTCTCTCTCTCTCTCTCTCTCTCTCTCTCTCTCTCTCTCTCTCCATCTTTCTCTATCTACGTATCACAAAAAAGAATGTCATCTGTTATTTACTCGTGTTAATTTGTGCACATTCTTCAAAGTTTCTTCTTGATCCTTTGTGACTTGAATTGTACCTTGTTTATACACAGCTTCAGAGTCTGCCACATGTAAAAGGTGTTTCATTCTCACAAGATGAAACCTCATTTTTAGTTTTATTCCCCTGTGGGTTCTCCTTTTATTTTGTAAAAAAAGATCTTCTCTTCTCAGAAATCATCACAAAGCTCTAAACACTAATCAGAATATAGATTTTAAGACTTTGAGAAGCAGAAATATTGTGCTGATTTAAAAAAAAAAAAAGTAATAATGTAAGAAAAAGAGGAAAATAGTCAGTAAAAATTCAAACTTTCTGGTTAAAAATAATGAAATTTGAGGATTTGTTGCTTTTCTTGGTTTTATTTCATCATCAAGTAAATTTCTTTGAATTCTGAACTGTTCAGACAAAACAAGATGTCACATTGGCTCTGGGACACTGTGATGGCTATTCCTGACCCTCTGTCTTGATGTGATTTGCGGTGTGAAAATAACAACAGGTCAAATTATAGTAAATTAAATCAAGGTTTGTATTTTTAAGATGAGGGAAAATTCCTCTATTCTTTTCTTTTCCAACAGAAACTAACATCTCAGTCTCTATGACAAATGTTTGATTGTTTTTTATGTTTTTATATTTCCCGTTCAGGACGTTCACGTCCATGTTGTTGACATGTCCAGCGCGAGACAAGTGTGGGAGTTCGCCCAGAGCTTCTCACAGAACAACACTGTACATGTGCTGGTAGGTGAGGATGTACATGTAGAAACGTGTTGGGTCATCTGACACACACACACACACACACACACACACACACAATATGGTCTGTTCTAATCATGTCATCACTTCTTCACCAGATAAACAACGCAGGCTGCATGGTGAACCAGAGAGAGCTCACAGACGAGGGTTTGGAGAAGAACTTTGCCACAAATACACTCGGTAAGATGTTGAAAATATTAATTTGCTTTCTCTGCTGCAGACACACTTATTATAATAATAATAATAATAATAATAATAATAATAATAATAATGACTTTATTTCTAGCACCTTTTAAAAACAGTTTGCTAAGTGCACTGATAGACAAACAGGATGGTCCAGGCACTGAGGCCAAAGAAAAGTAAGACTACATTAAGATCTGAGATGGTACAGCGAAAGATATGGTGAGAGAAATGGCTATAAAGAAACATAACAATATTAAAAATTATAAGACAATAAATAAAGTCTCAGTAACAAGTCTGCAGTAACAAAGTGCACTGACCAAGTGATCTGATTGGACAAGAAGTGTTCGATGATTGCTGATATCATGGGACCTTTACTTACGTGTCACTTTAATTTACAGCTGTTCTAATTACCTTTACATTAACGTTACATTAACAGTCACCATCTGTCTCGGATTGTAACAAACTTTGCACCACAGAGGTGAACATATTTCAACAGCAAGTTTAAAAACACACAAGGTGCAACTATTTACTGCAGCTGATAATAAACCTGATCAGCCACAAACTTACCATACTTTGCAGTTACCTAGTGTTTCTGTAGCGTAGACAAAATGCAGTTTGAATTAAACTAAATACCCAAAGGAACACATCAGACTAAAACACCAGATAAATCACATCATGTGTCGACAGTCTTCTTGTCAATGCAGAATCAATATAATCCAAAAAGACAAAATGTATAAGTGGTTTCCTGTTTGGTGCTGAAGAGAGCACATTGACTGATTATATTAATGTTTGATTTCATCTGAACATCCAGAGAAGAAAAAGATATTTCCACCAAAGTGACCGTCAGCAGACTCTTTATTTCACTGCTTGCATACATGAAACGAAGCGGCTGGTCCATGGTAACATGTACAGCTACACAATGTAGCTAACATGCTCAGGAAATGTTCATGTGTTGCTTAGCAACCATGCAATCCTGGTACAGTTGCAGAACTATTTGTTTGTTGGAGCCAAAAAAAGTGATTTAAAAAAAACAAACAAACAAATCATAATCTGTTGTAACGTTTTACTGTTAACTAATAAACAACGCTTGTAGAACCGTTGTATAAAATCTATATCACAATTGAATATAGGCCTTGTGACTGATGAATCACAGCCGTGCTGATATTCAGTACTTCACTCCCTCTTGTTCGATATTGCTTGAAAAAATAAGCAGATAAGATTTTTTTTTTTAAAAGTTGTCTAACAGTTGGTTCCTGAGAGCTCCTGATAGTCAGCAGTCATTAGTTGAGTTTGGATTGGCAGCTGTAACAGGAGTGTTGCTTTATTTTGCAGGTACATACATCCTCACCACAGCACTGATACCTGCACTGAAGAAGGCTGAAGACTCCAGAGTGGTGGGTTATATTCCAGCTGAAGAACACACTCGTCATGTCCAAAATCAATGATGCACGAGTGTTTTTTTGTTTTTTTTTTACATCCACAGTGTGACACTAAAACACAACATACTTGCTCCCTCCTCCTCCTCCAGGTCACCGTGTCGTCGGGCGGCATGCTCACACAGAAGCTGAACGTGGACGACCTCCAGTTCGAGAAGGGGACGTTTGATGGCACCGCGGCCTACGCTCAGAACAAAGTAAAGACCGATGTGCAGCAACGACGACACAGAGCGATCGTGGCGTGTGCCTGTGTGTGTTGACGTGTTTCTGTGTTGACGTTCTAACAGAGACAGCAGGTGATTCTGACAGAGCGATGGGCTTCTCAGCACAAAGAGATCCACTTCTCCTCCATGCATCCCGGCTGGGCCGACACACCAGGTAAACAAAAGGATATTTCAAACAGAGCTATGCTACCAAGATGACTTAAAGCTGTGGTCAGTCACTTTTAACGCCATTAGAGGTCACTGTTTGAGACTAAAGGCTGCAGAGTGAATATAGAAACATAGAACTGTGCAAAATACTCATAACTAGATTTGACATTCTAAATAAATATAAACACATTCTAAATACCAAACAGTCCTTCACAGACAGTGTAACCGTTTCAGTAGTGAATACTTTGCTACAGACTGAGCTGTAAGACAAAGCAGTGTCTTGTCTTGGCCACTAAAATGTGTGAATTATACCCTGAGTAACACCTCCAGGTGACAGGAAACGTTGCCTCCGTGATTTGCAGTTTTGTTTTTCTCCCTTTAGCTGTCCAGACGTCCATGCCTTCATTCCACGCCAAGATGCAGTCCAAGCTGAGGACGGAGGCCATGGGGGCGGACACCGCCGTGTGGCTCGCTGTGTCTGCAGCCGCCACGAAGCAGCCGAGCGGACTCTTCTTCCAGGGTCAGACACAAGTTGTACCCAGTCTGTGTAGAATGCCTTTTCAAGGAGGATTTTCAGTACATAGTCCTTTTCGTAGTGAATCCTTGAATGTTTGCGTGACATATTTTTGTGGTTGAGTGTCTCTCCTGCTGTCTTATGTTTCCATAAAACTCTTCCAGATCGTAAAGCGGTGGCGACTCACCTGCCGCTGGCCTCGTCCAGGTCCACACCACAGGAGGAGGAGAAGCTTCTGACAGCACTGGAGGAGTTCGCCCTCAAGTTCAAACCTTAACACCTCAACAATTACTAATGTTTACATAATTATACTTTTAAAAAAGATTTTTCACTGATACTTTGATTAATTGCTGGAAAGAAACTCTGTGTCCTGAGGTTGTTTTCAAGGAAGAAGAATCTTGTACAGTTGTTCAGGTCATTTCGATGGATGGTCAGGTTTAAGTTTTAATTATCAAATAAAATGTATTTATCCATATGTCTTCTCTGTCTGTACCCATGTGTGTCATGTCTGGAAGAGTGCAGCTGACCCGCTGCGTTAGCCCAGTGAGCTCACAGACAGTATACAGTACATCATGTTGCAGTACCCACTGCGCTCAGTGTTATCAGATCCACACAGTCGCTGCTACGTGTTTATCTGTGAATCCACATTGAGACATTACTGTATTTCACAATCATATTCAGGACTGTATTAAGTACCAAGAATGATTTCTTAGGTCTTAATATGATTCAGTAAAAGAGCCAAATCACATGCACTTTTAATGGAAATGTAGATTCATCAATTTAAGTCTGAATCTCACTGGAAAATCTGATTGTGACAGAAATGTAAATGAACAAATGAAAACGTTGACAACCAATAAATCAGTTAAGTGATAAAAAAACAAACATCAGTCCTCAAATGGAAGGATTTCCTGCTTTTCTGTTTTATATTTAGGATTTTAAGCAGCTGGACAAACAAAATAATTTGATATCAGTTTGTGGTTTAATAATAAGATGATAATTTAATGTTTGAAAACTGCCAAAACAAAGTAAAATTAAGTAACTGATATATTAACACGTGTTTACATACTATGCCATGTCAAAATGGCTGCTGTAAAAAAGGGCAGTTCAAAACAATCCTGAATGAATTCAGTTGCCTGTTGATAAGAGTTCAGCCTCCATCAACAGCACTTCGATGTTCTGCTTTCCTAGTCGCCAGCTTTAAAACTAATTCTGAACTCCCACTGAACTCAAGAAGAAGAAGAGTGACTGACTTCATCTCCACATTCATAACATATCTCCTAACTCCCAACTTGTTTTAAGATGATCCTTGAAGAAGTTGAAACTTGAAAGATTTGCAGCACAAAACACAGACAAAAAGTTATTTCTGGAAAGATCTTAATGAATCATTGTGACGTTATCAACAAAACAACAAACAGACTCACAATAAGTCAGGTAGGTGAACCTGCTCTTTTAATAAGTCACTCACACATACATGGTTACATTAACGGACACACTGAAACACACAACAATGTCTGTTAACAGAAAAAACAAACCACTGGCCTCAGATGAATATAATCTGTCAAACACAAGTTTAGGTGTTGATTTAATATAATTATGTCCTGTGTAGTCTGGCTCTTTCTTACATTTAAAAGGACTAAACCAGTTTGCACATTTTTACCTTTTAATCACATACATTTTACATGATCACAGGTATGTGAGAAATACACCCTAAAAACCTAAAACTGTACACTGCATTTGAAACTGTATGTACACACTGGCATTGTCCTTTGATGTGTTAGTACCCACAGGCTCACATTCATGAGTAAACAGCTACTGTTAATGTACCTTCATGAGTAGCTGTCAGAGTGCAGACAAACGTTTCATCAACAGTCAGGCTGAGAAGTTTTGAACACAAACTAATTTTTTATCTAAACATGAAACATCTTTGGGGTTTGAACAATAGAAGGATTAACCTTGGTTACCACCTGATTATATTACATTAAAGCACAAACATGATCATCACAAACAAATTCATATTTTCTTTTCTTGATTCCAGTGCATTGACATAAAAGCCAGTTTTACAGTATTGTGACCTATGTGACGATGAGAACAAAATCAAAGCAACCGTTGTTCATTATTTAAATTTCAGTCCTCATACATGTATGTGTATGTGCTGCCACTGATGAGCTCCATGATGTGTGTGTTTGCACGTCAGAAACATTAAAACAAGTTTTGAAATAATAAATAACCTCAGGCAGCCGACAGAAGAGAAGATACAAGGGTAAGCAAACGGTCTGATTTCTTCATTTAGAGAACCTGATCTGAGGGTGTGCTCTGCACTTCAGTGGATCACCGCACACACTGTGTGTACTTCAGAGTATCATGACAAGGGTTTATAATAAAATCCAGTGAAACCTTTCATTTTCCACTTACAAGTATCGCAGATTTAATACATATGAAGATACAAAAGAGTGTAACATTTAGATCAAAGGCTGGGTTTGATTTATACACATTTATCCAAACCTTAGCCTGACATATTTAGTGTCTTTGGAAACTTTAGAATCTGTAATAGAGTTTAAAATGAAGTCCTGTGGGTTGGAACAACATTCCGCTGCACAGCAGGAGTTTGTAATCATGAGGTTAAGAGGTTTGCTTGATATCCACTTTTTCCCGTAACACTCAGTGGACTGGGTGCATTGAAACCCCACATGGGTATCCAGATACCGCACAGTTTGGTGTACTCGTCTGGCCCGCTGTGAGCATAGTACAACCAAAAGTACAATTACAAAATTGCTTTTCTACATTTGTGGCCTTCCACAACCCTCTGATATAACTTTAGATGTGGATTTGGGTGGTTTCACTGAAGTCCTATAGTGGTTGATATGAGGTACAACAGTCTGAACAGAAAAGCTTCTTTTGTAACATCCAGGGACTTCATGAACAGTTTGGTTGAAATACTATCAAGTCCAATCAGATGTTACTGATATCAGTTATATCAAGAAAGGAGAAGATGGTTTCTTTGCCTCTTGGGTCATGATAACAAGAACACACAGTGTGAGTGACGACGTGAAGAACCTGGAACCAGGATCGACCTGCAACAGTAACAGGACTCAAGAGCTGCAGACAGACTGTCGATATGCTCGTGAGCACCATCTACAGGCAGGGCCTGCAACAGCTTCTACAGTGTTGACACTAGTGCCACCTGCAGGCAATGAATTACAACTGCAGATTTTTAGAACAGCTGCCGTTGTGCCTGTTTGTATTGTCTTTTCTTTTCATGACTGCTTGACTAGTTATTTGTCCAAAGGAAAAAATGTTTAGTAATAAAAATAAGTTATAAAATAAAAAATAATCAATAATTGAATAGAATGAAAAATTAATATTAAAGTCAATATTTTTAGCTAACTACACTTGGTGCTAAAATGTAAACTTTAAAAGTTATTGAAATAACAACACACGTTTATTTGTAGGAAAGGGGGCTACCACCCCCTGATAAAACCTATGTAGTCTAGCGCATCAGTTGTATGTGAAATATGATAATGATAATGTTCAGTTTTTGTTCGAGCTCTTTAAAGACGAGCTGAATCAACTCACCACAGGAGGAGGAGAAGCTTCATTTTGGAGGATGCAGTTTGTGCTTCTGTTGAATTGCACTGCATTAAAAGGTGGTGGTGGTTCTGTTAATTAGCCTTACTGATATCACTTCCACAGCATCACAAACAAAAGTGCT
The DNA here is from genome assembly GCF_000972845.2 of Larimichthys crocea. NCBI lineage: Eukaryota > Metazoa > Chordata > Actinopteri > Sciaenidae > Larimichthys > Larimichthys crocea. Next base: position 4,078,470 of record NC_040027.1, on the reverse strand, counting down.
GTATTAGATGGGGTTAAGGTTTAGTAAGAAGTGAAGATTGGACACAGTGATGTTCACACATATTTTATCAAACAAGCAGTCAAGTTTTAAATTTAAACCACACAAGGGAAAAACTGTTGCCTGTACGTGGCACGTGTCAACTATTGCTCAGTACGTCTAACATCTGGAAGTCTAAACTGTTGCTGCTGCAGTTTCTTTCTTTTCCAGTAGGTGGTGCAGGTTGGCAGATGTAGAACTGAACAAATGGCTTCCTCTTGTGGAGGATTTAGAGCCTGCTAAACATCAGTCAGTGTTTAGGTTATGAGTTAGTTCCTTGATACGCTTCACATGTAAAAAAAAAAACAGAATGTAATGCTTGGGTTTGACGTGCAGAAATGTTTCACTTACTGTTTTGTAAGTTTCCAGTCTGAAATCAGCAGGAATGCATGGACATTTAGTCAACACGAGATTCCCCACAAACAAACACCCACAACTGTCTGTAACCTTGTGTCAACCAAGGCCTGTCCTGTTGTCAGGCTTCACTGACCTGCAGTGTCCTCACTGTGAACGTGCAACAGCCACTGCTTGTTGTTGAAAAACTGTTAAATATTATCCAGATGACATCGATATTGTTGGATAAGCTTCTCCCTTCTTCTTCCAACTGCGGCTGCCGCTGTGAGACCATCACAGTTTGGTGAATGGAGCTTCCTGCTGACCGCTGGTCGCCCACAGACCTCAGGACACCACAGGAGTCATGTCCCATAGCTGCAGATAAACACAAGACACAATGAGTTTCATAATCAGAGACAGACATCGACTAGCTACTAAAGAGACACTGACTCTGAATTTGTGTTTCAGCAACACCACAAACTATTTGACACAAAGCAAGCTGGTCTGACAGGTACTCAAACATAACAGGATACATGCACCCCCCAAACAGTTTAATCATGATAAATAATAGACAAAAAACAAACCTAACCTTCTTGGCAGAGTAAAAACCTCTCCATGCTACACACTGACCCCATTCAATTACTGTGTGTGCCTGCATGTCTTATCTGAGACTCATGAATACAACAGATACTGTTTGTTCCCATCCAGACCTTGATAACCTTGTCAGTGCCAGAGGTGAGCAGATTTCCAGTGGTGGGCTCATAGTGCATGTAAACAATGCTGTGCTTGCTGTCGTGGAAGGTGGCTGTGGGCGCTCGACTAGAGGACACAAAGGGAACACCGGTTACTTTACAGTGCGAGCAGTCCAGGGAAGCAGAGAGCACAAAGGGACAGTATATGGCGACAACAGAGGCTGATTGTTACTCACTCCTCGTCAGTGATGGACTCGTGGCAGCTGTCACACACACGCACCTCGAATTCGAAGCCCATGAGGGGGATGGTGGAGCGTTTGGACGAACATTTGCCGCACACCGCCTGGCCACACTTCCTGCAGTGGTGCTGAGGAATTACAGGAGGACTTCAACATGTCAGCTTTGATGAGAAAGTTTAATTTCTTACAAGGAGGAGGCACAGGTGGGCCGACTCTTGAGTCCTGACTAGAGACCAACCAGTTCCAAATTAAGTCCAAGTCCTGAGCTTTGTTTCAAATCCTAAATATGTCATTATACATTCCTAAGCAACATTTAAAGGTGTACCTTATGTGGTGTTATTCCATTGTTGCCACTGACCTAAAGTCCCGTCCTTTTGCATTCCGTGCTCCAATGAGCAAGCCTCAGTCAGTACCTTGCACGCTTTGATATGCTATGTGCTAGCTCATCTATGATGAAAACAACCAAATTTTGGAGATGGTTGTAAGACAAATGTGACATACACTCTTTGGCCACTTCATTAGATACACTTGTAATACAAGTCTTGTATTGGATCATATTTTATTGTACAACAACTCTGCTATAAGTTCAGAGGTATTAATTGAACTATATGTTTATTATTGCAGTGGTGTTGAACTGGAATGCATTAAATCGAGCTGTTGTACTGGATCTTAAGTTTAACCCTCGTGCTCCCCTTCAGAAAATGAATGTGGATCACCCTTTCATGCAAAAAAAATGTATGAATATATATTTTTTTCACTTTCACTGCATTACATCTTTTGACCAACATCAGTCATGATCATAACTATAAAATTTACATGTATTTTTTATCATTATCTTACCTAATAATGTTAACCCTTTAATGCCATTTTGGGAATATGAACCCACATCAGAGACTCCCCCAGAGAAATATGCTCTTCATGTTTGCTGAAGAAATGAGCAGCCAAGCAAGCTACATGCATTTAAAGGTTTGCAGCAACAGCACCTGAGCATGCTGCACTGAAAACCAAAATGAAAAAAGACTTTGCTTTGGTAGTTGAGTTCTTCTCTGACCTGTGACCTTTAGATTTCGATGGACTCTCTTTTTTGTTTTTGTTTTACAAGTACAGTAGTGTGTATGGGGCTCTGTTGTGTGTTTTAGTTGCAACCTTGTATTCTATTGGCAAGCAATAGTTGGAAATGCAACAGAAAAAGGCCTCAATGAAACAGCATGGGACGGAGCCCTCAGCCATAGCTAGCATATCCCTAGCTAACTAAGGATTGGTGTATATTTAGTTAGTGTTTAGCTATTTAGCTAACTTGAATTAGTTAATGAAGTGGCCAGTGAGTAGTTAAATCTTAAATTAGCTTAACACTATCTTACTAAGAATCTGTGTAAATTACCATGCTATGGAACGGATGGAATCAAGGAGTCAAAAGGCAAGAGTTCATGTGAAGTCACTGATGTTAACGTTATTTTGGATTTTGTCAAGTCACATTCAATGGCACTGCACCAACACCAGACTAGTTTTTAGTAAACTAGATATTGTTGTTTATTTATTATTGTTTCTGTTTGTTCCCATATAGCAATAAAAATATAATCTCAGCCTCCTCCATTTTGTCTATTGTAGAGGGGAGTCGTACACCCTCTGTTGTATTTGGCTTTTTATTCCTTTTTATGAGCAAATGAAACAGAAACATGGACTTCATCTCAGGAAACAGCAACACACTGTAGTGTTGCTTTCATTCTTGCTACAGAATGTCCCTGAAGATTGCTGTGCTGTCAAAAGACATTACTGCATCCATAAACTGCAGATCCCTTTCTCTCTCTCACACACACACACACACACACACACACACACACACACACACACACACACACACACACACACACACACACACACACACACAGCTGAAATGAGTAACAACAGCATAAAGCTGTTCTTGAGAACAAGACAATCAAACAGTCACAGGATGTTTAGAGTAGCAGTGAAGAGTTGTTCCTGTTATCTTGAATGGGTGTGGTGGAGTTGGGTAATGGGTAATTTTAGCAGCTATTTAGATTTAATCTCTAGTCTTTAGACTAAAATGCTTAGCAGTCATAGTCACATTTAATAATTTTAGGCTAGTTTTAGTCCAGTTTTATTTAATGAGGTTGTCACACTTTACTCAACCTTTAGTCAAAATGTTTTATCTTTTTTCTCTTCAGCATATGTGTGCACTGTGTGTGTATGTGTGTGAGAGAGAAGAGTCATGTCTTTAAAAAGGCTGCTTGTTTTGCTGCTATCCAACAATGAAAAACACATTTGGAACATGTATCTTGTTAATTTAGATGAGATCTTCCCATGACTGTAGCCCTATGGGTGCTCTGAACAGCCTCTAGCTGCTCCCAGCAGCAGGATCAGTCCCTTGGAGAGCGTCGCAGCACTCTGTCCTGACAACTGTGCTATAATAATGCATAAAGTTTCAGTTACAGGTCGGCTGGGTTTGGGTTGTTGATGAACTGATATTTTGTGGGATGGGCGGCGCTGAATGGCTCTCATAACCAGTAACTATACCAACGTTTTATTGCTTGTTTATTTATTGGGGGAAAATATTCATTTTTTTGAATGTCAGACAGCCTACCACTAATATCTTAGTCTCATCCACAAAAACAAAACATTTTGTCATAGTTTTTATTTTAAAGATATATTTATAGCTCGTTGTCGTCCAAACGAACACTCCACTGAATCTAGTACCTGATGTCTACGCTGTGATATTTTTTATGTTTGATTTATAGTCATGGAACATTTCATATAAAAGTGAAGTAAATAAAAGAACATGAGGAATGGAGGTGTACAGTACCTGTCGTAGGCCGATTTTCTTACTGTCCCACATCTGTTTGAAGTTCCAGAAGAAAGGCTGCTCACACTTCTGACAGGAGTCACTGTCCAGCCATTCTGGAGTCTGTGCAAACACATTTTTACATATTTTAGATTCCCCCTTTTCCAATTATGGTTTTTCATTCTTCAAACCGGTGCAGTGTAAAGCATTTTTGCTAGAAAATACAACATATCATAGTAGAGCATGTTCATTAGCTCTATACAGTATAAATAAAAGAGCAATTCAAGGAATACTTCATCATTTTTGCTTTCTTTCAAAGAGAGAGATGAAAATCTTAATATTAACTGTATGCCTGCCTGACTCAGCTGTCTCATTTACAGGCAGATTATAGTTATAAAAGGGTATAGAAGGAGTAACATTGGAACTATTACTTGAGTTTTGATCTAGCTCTGTATTTATCTGTATCACAGACATGAGAGTAGTATCAATCGCATCATCTCATTCTCACTACGAAAGCAAATCAGAAAACTTCCCAAAATGCTGAACATCTAGCTCGGCTCCTGCCGACAAGGATAAGGGCGGTCATGGAAAATGATGTGGGTGGATGGACGAAATAAATCAAGAAACTATTAAAAGGATATGCAAACATAATTGAGAATTTGAGCCAAATAACAGAGACAACATGAGACGCTAAGCAAAATAGTGAAAAAAGTGACTCTGGGTAAATTAAGAAGCAATCAAGGCTTTACTAACTGTGTGCGCAGAGGAAGAGGAGAGGACGCAAGGCTGAAGGTAGACTGTGTGAGAGAAAATCAAAGACCATACGGCTAATCTGGTGACCTTTCATGGATCTGCAAAGATGATTTATTCTCGAGTAGGAGGGAGTGCAAACATCAGCAATTTTATCCAACACACTGATCTCTATCACTGTATGTGCACGTGTGTAAATGGGCATGAGATCACATGGTACACATGCATATTTTTCTTCACAATATGTTCACAGATTGAGTATGAATGTGTGTTTGTGTGTTGGATTGATGTCACACTCCCTCAGTCTGCTGCCTCCTCTTCTTCATCTCTCTCCCTCTCACCTCTTGTCGTGTTACATCCATGTTCCAGATGACGATGCCTCCATCTGAGCTGCAGGAGATGAGCTGGCGAGTGTGTGAGGCGTAGCACAAGCCCTGAACCTTGTCACTGTGGGGAGCACACACACACAAACATGTACATGAACATGAGCGGTTTGATTATATTAGCACCCGATTTATTCTTCTGTTAAAAAAAAAGAAGAAACATCAGCATTCTTACTAAGCTGCACATGTACATGGTGGGAACCACACATGCAGATGCCAACCATTTTTATTGTTGATTACCAGTTATTTTCTTGATGAATCTCTTGAGTGTCAGAAAATACTGGAAAAAAATCCTATGTTCCTAAAGGCCAAGAGGACGTGTTCAAATCACTGTTTTGTCTGACCTATAGTCCAAAACTGAAAGATATTCAGTTTCACAATGTTTTAATACAGAAAGGGCAGAAATCGTATCTCTTATCTCTTTACGCACACTTGGTATAATTCTGAACTGTACATTTAATTTTGTTTTGTTTTGGAAAGTCAACCTGAATTTATGGTTCAATACATTCTAATCACATTTACTTGGATGAGCTAGTCTCTATGTGTGCTTATTAAGAAATGTGTCAGTAAATCCTTACCTAACCTCAGCTGGCTGAATGGACACTGTTGGACAAGGATTAGCCACTTTATACACTCTCTGACTTCTGAAGGGAGTAATTGGTGAGACTGGGGCAGGAGTCCCTCATGTTCACAATCAATTAGTTAATTAAGTTAATGAACTTCTTCTCCTACCATTCTTTTAAACTTAGTGTCGTTCTCCAGCAGTGCCATCGCTCTTCTCTCTCACCAGGTGCTAAACGTATTGTTGCTCTTCCTATGAAAGGTTCCTGTCATGTCTGAAAATATCTGTAACATTTACATTGCAAAGACTGCAAAGGGCATATTTGTTATGTTATGTTTTGTTTTTCTGGAAGGGCTCTATTCAAACATGACAGGGCTGTTATGAGGAAGGAAAAAAAGCAGAGCTCACTCACCATTTTATGTCTTTGGATAGACAATGATACTGTGAACAGTTTGCTTTAATCAGATTATCAGAAGTTAGAGAGACTTTAGATTTTAAATTTCTGTCATCAAAGACTTTTTTTTACAGTACAGACTGCTGCGACATGAGAACAATCTCTTCAGCAGCTTTAAACTGCCCATTTCTCACTCTTTAAAGATTCATTCAACTGATCTGATTTTTTTGAAACAGTGTATCACATTATATGTTACATTACTAGCATCTCTCTGTAGCTTTTCTGTTCATCTGACGACATTCAGTTCAGATGTGTGTTTAAAGTGTTGTCAAATGCTGTTAGGCCTGTCCTAATGAGGCTGTCTTTGAAACTTTTACTCAAAGTTACTCTGGAGGTGAAATCAGACAGGAGACCAACATGTAACAATTAATGAAACACTAAATTCTACACAGAAAAAGACAATAACGTCTATTAGCACGAAACAGAGAAGCATGAAGTTGCAAATTAGCAGTGTTGTCCATCAAGCTGAATAAAAAAGACACATTCAAGTGTCCAGAACTAAACCAGTACTAGTTCTAGTGACATAAACAGCTAGCAGGGTAAAACATTCAAAAGTGTAGGCTCACTTAATAAGTTAAATAAAAATGCAGCTAAAAGTAACAACTCAGAGAACAATTTAACTTGGTAGTTATGCTAGTTGTATTTTGCATCAAATTATGGTGAGTAGTATCAATAAGAGTAGTGATAAGTATCAGCATAAAATCCCCATCCTTGTTCAGAAGTGGACGTTTGTGGCTCTTACTTGTGTCCTTGCAGTTCGATAGCAGTGCCTTTCCGTCCTCCGATGTCCCACATGATGATGGAGTGGTCCGAGCTGCCGGAGAAAAGCACTCTCTGGACCGGGTCCCAACACAGAGCCGTCACATTACCTGGACACAAACACAAACAAAGACAAATATATGAGAAAGACATCAGTGTTAAGTCACAAGGTCAGTTCACCAGGACATCCATGAGGCCAAGGCCAGCGTGCAAAATATCACCACAACTCTGAGGATGAGTATTATTTATGATCTGCTGATCACGCCATCCAGAGTGATACATTTAGGAAATGGGTTGGTGTCCCTGGGGCTGTTATGCACTGGTTCTCATGAGACTTGTTTCATTTGGTTTAAATAATTCTTCAGTAGCTGATTTGATTTGTTGGACTGAATGGAATGACTCATCGGAAATATCATCTGTATCCCTGTCGTCTCTTTTTACTGTTTTTCTGATCATTTAAATGAGAGCAAATGATTATTAACAGTCAACCTCAACAGTCCTCTGACATTCACATTTAGCTGATCCAAAGTGAACTTACAAAAAGAGAGGCAATCAAGGTACAGTGTGACAAGGACATGTTAGTGCAGCAATAAGTACTGTATTAGTTGTAGAGGGGGATAGATTTATCATGTCCAGTTGTTGGTAGTGTTGGAGAGGAGGTCCTCTCTGAAGAGCTGGAGGTCTTCAGGAGGTTTTTGAAGGTAGAGAGGGACGCCCCTGATCTGGTAGGAACTGGTAGGACGTTCCACCAACAGGGAACAACAGATGAGAAAAGTTTGGATTGTCCTGAGTGTACGGGTGGCAGAGCCAGGAGTCGTTCATTAGAGGAGGTCACATATGTCTGTATGAGGACATTCAAGTAGGTGGGTGCAGAACCAGAGACTGTTTTGTAGTCAGCATTAGTGATTTGAATTTAATGTGGGCTGCTACAGGTAGCCAGTGGAGCTCCATGAGCAGCGAGTTAACATGTGACCTTTTGGGTTGATTTAAGGCCGCATTCACGATCATCTGAAAGGGTTTCACTGTGCAGGCTGGGAGGCCTGTCAGGAGGGAGTTACAGTAATTTTGTCATGAGATGACTACAGCCTGTATCACTAACATGTTGAGTTAGGTAAGGCCTGGTTTTTCCCATGTTGTAAAGTGCAAAACAGCATGACCAGGCAACTGAGGCAATTTGAGTGAAGAAAGTTAGTTGGTCATTGGTTAGAGATGGTGTAAATACCGAAGAGAAAGGGCCCCAGCACTGAACCCTGGGGCACCGCTGTGGAACGTGAATGTGACAAAAGAACCTTTCGGTAAATTAAAGATCTTTGTTCCAGGATCCACCTTAAAATCATTTCAGACATCTTTATTCTTTAAATCAAGTTTGTATCTAAAAACCTCTAAATCTAAAACTATCTATCTTAATCTTATTTCAGACATGAGGGACTTAGAGCTCTTAAACTCACTTCTTAACTGGTTCAATAAATCAAAGGAAAAAAAAATTCCTCCTGAAAAATGCTGTTCACACTGTAATTGCTTAATTATTGGGTGTTATTGATTACATTAAAATTGTATTATTGATAATTACCGCAGGTATTACAAAATTTTAGTTTCTGTGATTTGCATTCAGTATTCACATTTGCACTGTTTCATACCAGCAAAAGACAACAAACAGCCAACAAGGCACACAAGGAAAATATACTTGTTCATTCTCACAGACTAATTGATGTGGGAGTTGTGAGTGCATAAAAGCAGAGAAGCAAAAACGATCCGGGCTTAGAGACGTAGCAGAAGGCGATTTAGGTGATTTATATTCATTGTAGCTCATGTACTGTAGAAATAGGCTGCAAGAATTCACCAGAGTTAGGGCCGCAACTAACTATCACTTTCAATACGGATCAAGTGGTTCATTATTTTATTGATTAATATGTGAGTGTGTATGTGTGATGTACCAGTGTGTCCCTTGAAGGTGGTGACCAGACTGCAGTTGTCCTGCTCCAGCTTCAGGATGGTCACCTGACCAGACTGGTCCCCTACGAAGGCGTGTCTGGTCTCCACGTCAAATCTGATGATTAAATTAAGGTAAAACCGTGATGCATTCATTTGGATCTTTATCTGTTATTGGACCAAAACCACAGAGCAAACAAGCAAAATCCTGTACAACTATAGAATTTGAGTCAACAACGGCCATTGTCATGGCAGCAAACAGCTTCCAGTGTGTCAGTGGTAGACTCTTCGCTCTTTCACTGGCCATTTAGTCAGAGTCCTCCTCTGACCTGGTTAAGTCACTACACACCAAGATCATTACAAGACTGTCTGCACTGTAGAAGAGAAAAAACACAAGAGCACAAGGAATAACCTAATTACGCTGTCCAATCGAAATCCTTTCAGTTAAAAAAAAAATCAATACAAACCTACAGAAAGTGGAGTTTTCACTTCTGGTTCTCTCTCTGGGAACCAGAGATTAGATATTCTGTGTCATTACTGTGAGCACAGATTAGGTGGACACGCATCTAAAGATCTGCAGCAGTGTTTCACCGTCTTCTCCTCCCTGCTCCAACCCAATCAAACTTTAACTACTGTATATATGTGAACTGAGTGTTTTATTAAAATAACACCAGATTTCCAGGTTCAGTGTGTAACTTTTAGAGTGATTTATTGTCCGAAAGGGAATATAATATGCGTAACTATGTTTTCAGTAACATATAAACACCTTATAAAATGAATCCTTATGTTGTTATTACCTTGAAATAAGCCTTTTTATCTACATATACCACGTGTCGCATACATATCATGCATCATCTTGCACCGCCATGTTAGATACAATAGCCAAAAAGGTGTCGCAGACCGTGTCTCGCCATTACGTTGCCGACTTAGCAGGAAAAGTAGTAGAAGAAGACGGGCGTGACACAGAAGAGCAAGAAGTGTCAAGTACTAATGGCTAACTGTTTTTCGTTTTGTTAGAAGTCTGAGAAGTTAAATGTAGACCAATGGTGGATCGTGCTTATTGTTTAGCACAAGAAAATCCAAGGGAGCAGGAATCTTTGCATCAAAGAAGCAAAAACACAAAGAAGCAAAAAGAAATCAGGACAGATGACTGCAAAAACAAGTAAAAACATCAGTGTGGCCTTTCCCAAATGGATATCGCTGATGAGGGACTATTTTTTTCCAGAGTGACAAAAGAAAATGCCTGTTTCCTTCTGGAAAGGAAATTGTTGTTGTGCAAATATGTATTGTGTAACAATAAACTTTCCTTAAGTTGCCAGAATCTTTTGAACACACTGAAATGGAGAGCATGATAGGCTTCATCACATTTCCTTGACTGTGGCTAGCAGTCCACAGGTTAGCATGTAAGGACACCAACAGTCCAAAGGCCTCGTGGCCTCATTGGTATGGATCAGTGTTGCTGCTGAGCACTCACAGCCTTTCATCCTGCCATTACAGAAACCTACTCAGACCGTTTCCTTGACAACAGCATGACTGATGCCTATTGTTAGCTTTTCCCAAAAGTACAAACTAACTGGAAGCTAATCTCAATTGCCCTGTCTTATGTTGCCCTGTTCTTAAAATAGACCGTGTTGTCATATTAAGAGATTTTTCACAGGCCCCAGCAGCAAAGATGGCTGGTCACATCCTGCTTGGTTACGTCCACTTCACTCCATTTAGCAGGGAGCTTTAGCTGTCAGGTTCATTGAGCGCACTCTAAGGGCCAAGTAGGCGACAAATCAACAAACAGGAGCAGGAGGGGTGGGGAGGGAGGGTGGAGCGAGGGAGGATTAAAGGATACTGTAGTCCTGAAACCCAGGCGGTGGTGCGATACGTCCCCAGCTGCTGGCCACTCTCTGAGCAGTGCCAGGTGAAGTTTTTGTCCTGGCCGGTGCTCAGAAGCCACTCCATCTCCAACACAAAGAGCACCACTGTCACTCTGCCCTGATGGGCTGCAGGCACACAAACACACACAAATAACACATGACGGAAATCTTAGAATGGTGTTGTCAAAAATGGTAAAACAGTGTCTAATTAACATATTTAACAGTTACAGTTAAAGATGGTGGGTTAGGGTTATGAGGGTTATGGATGGTGCTACGCTAAAGATAAATGGTCCAACCATCACCTTCTAACAAACAAATAAAAAGATAGATATGTTTTAGATCTACACACACAGCCGCACATGACATATCTAGAAAAATGATTCTACATTCATCTAAGAAACAATTTTCCCAAGGTTTGTATGTGCACTCATACACTAATAAAAACATCTAATGTAGATATGGCATGTGGAGATCGATCAGTGTTGCTCAGGTCCAGTTATTTCTGAGTGAGTTTTCTTCAAAGGAAATGAATTATGAATACTGCTAGAGAACAAACATTCCTCAGGCTGAGAGTCAGACCATTGAGTACACAGAGTGTACACAGAGCAGTGAATTGCCTGTGTAATAATATATACAGTAATAAATAAGATGGTGAGTGTTGCAGAAGGGGGGCAGCTTTTAAAAACTAAATCCATTCCATGAGCATCAAGGAACAGGTTAGTTACATGTTTTAAAGATACACTCGATGTCACACATGCAGTTATGATGTCAGTGTTACATTACTAAGTGTCTGTAGCTATCAGGCAGTTTTATTGGGGGCTAAAGAGAGGTTAATATTTATTGAAATTAGACAAATGTGTAGATTTCTGTCTTATTGTAGCATTATGAGATGAACTCAGTGTGTCACCGTCCCTTCCGCTTCTCTTCCAGTCACATGCGACATTATCTGACACACACACAGACGCACAAACGCACACACACTTCCTGTCTCACCCTGGTAAGTGCGTGCTGGGGTCATCTTATTGTAGTCTTCTGACAGGATGAACTCCTAAACGACAGGAAGTTAGAGATAAATGTCCACACTGACGAGGTCAATGACTAAGGTCTCTAAAAATAAAAAAATAAATAAATAAATAAATAAATAAATAAATAAATAAATAAATAAATAAATAAATAAAATGTGTTCAAATCTTTAAATGCATACAATAACGTGACTCTTACCTAAAATGTTATTACATTATAACAAAACAAAAACTGGACAGTAAAAATGACAGCATCTTTCAATTCAGAACAACTCCTGTCAGATTTATTTGTCAGAAAATTAAACGACTTAATGCTGGCCTCAAACAATTCCACTGCTGCAGACAAATTTCAAAATTCAGTATAAAATCCTGGAAGTTTTGCAGGAGTCGTGATGTGATTCCATCATCTCGAGGTAGTCATAATACTCAGTCAGAGCTGTTTCTGTGCGCTCCCTCTGGCACCATCAGGTAGCAGGCTGCACAGTAGTAGACATGGAGGGGACTCCAAGGAGGCGCAAGAGCGCAAAGTCTCGGTTCTCTCCTTGAAAAGGAGGAGAAACTAAGAGCGCCTCTTTGACGTGTCCTCCCATCTGTATCGTGATCGAGTGGAGGAGGGAAAAAAGTGGACAGAAATCTCTGCAGCCCTTGAAATGCACACACAAGGACAGCGTTTGTTTCTGCTCCATTGTTCAACGGTTTTTCTAGTAAATTTCCACTAGGTGCATGATGGGAAATAAACTCAAAATGATCACAGCCCCTTCAGGATGGATTCTAATGACTTCCTGACTTCTTGTCGAGCGCCATCATCAGGTCAAATGTTTTACTCAAAGTGCGTAGCTATAGGCACTGGACACGCACATGCAAATCTACTGGGAATCAGCTCAGTGAAAATTCAGATTCAAATCAGGGACCATCCCTCTGTTCAGTCTGTAAATGCACACAGCTTTACACGAGAGGAAAGACTAACTTCAGAGGTTTTCCTGTGACAGCTCACACAAAGCTCTCGTTTCAAATGGATAAACAAACTCCACCAGAAACATTCCTGCTGCAGTGGAGAGCAGCCAACATACAATCAGAGCCGCATTCCACTTTAGGATGACATAGATCACAAGATCTCCCTGCCAATACGCTGACAAAAACACGACCGCCCGGGGTGACATGTATCCGTCAGGTGATTACTACAGAAACAGCAAGAGCTGAGGGAATGAGACAGACAGGTCGGAGGGCAGAGTGAGACTTACACAGATACTTCCAGTGTCCATCCCCACAGACAGCCTCCTGGTCTCTGGGTTGAAGGACATACAGGAGCACTGCGCTACAGACACAAAGAATAATAACAGTCTGTTAGTGTGCATGTTATGTTCTGTTCTGCGTCTCAGTCAATAGCCACAATACTTTTAGTGTTTGTTTATTTCTGACCTTTGAAACAAAAAAATCTAATTTCAAGGTCAATTTAATATCTCAGTGGTTAGAGTTTGATCAGTTGATCCACACTTTGGTCACGTGATGACATCTGAGCATGATCAATCCACTGAAAGACCCTGAGAGCTGTAGAAAAGTCACAGTAGTTTCTACACACCAGAATATCTTGTTGCAATGGAGATTTTCACGATAAAATAACCATCTGAGAAAATATCACAGTTTGACAGTACACAGTATTAGACAATTATTATTATTATTGTTATTATTATCAGTTAGACCCTTTAAGGAATAAAAACAGAACACAGAGCCCAAATAAAATATTGATTTACTGACATATGTCAGATATATGTTGTCTTACATGAGGCAGAAAAAGATGCGTGGAGTAATTTAGATCTATGAATTATGTTCTATTTGTGTGTCGATGTATAATAGTAGTTTAGAATGATGAATGGTGGGATGAATAAAGTATATCCAATTTAATCTAAATTTTCATTGAAGCTTACTGTTTCAGTGCACTGATGTCATTTCATGTCAACAACAGAGTCTATTGTTCAACTGTGAAATATTCTGCCTAAATCTTTAGATATGCAGATTTCTAACAAGTGTTTGAAATCTGCATATGAGGCATCATTGCAAAAAAAAAAAAGTGTGTTCATTAGTAGAAATGAAAGATAGCGGAAGATATATTGAAATTAAGGGCGGTACACTGGTGCAGTGGTAAGCACTGTCGCCTCACAGCAAGTTCACAGCTTTACTCATTCAGGACTTTATCAGTGTTGTCTTTGCTCATCCTGTTTATCTGAACAATATTTGAATAAAAAGGAAACGAACTCTGCTAACGTGTTTTTTGAACAGCATTAAACTGCCAACTGCATTTGCATCAGCAGCTTAAGGTCAAATATCACGAGTGTGTATAGTGTCTGTATTCTGAGAGGGTTTCTGTTGTCTAACGCCGTTGGACCACGATGTGCTGTCGCAATTTCCTGGGTATGTTGGCTGAGGTTTAAGAAACAAAAAGAATAATAAACGTGGGACCACAGTCCCTGCAGTTTAGATGCACAGATGCATTTTATGTGTGGAAAAACTTGATCAAAACTCTACATTCTACCAATATGATATCAAGTTTGAAGTAATTTCAGTCCGAATTTGACTCAGTTCTGCTAAAAAGTCAAAACAAATTCAGTCCGAATTTGACTCAGTTCTGCTAAAAAGTCAAAACAAATTGAAATGACTGCCTTTGTAAATCCTCAAAGTAGTGATTACCGAGAGAGGATTTCATGAGTAAACTAAAATGTTTAATATACTGCAGTCTCTGGCTCAGATATTGAAACTTTCAGATCTTGCTGATGGTAGCACGGGATTTCCTTCAGTTGCACAAGTGAAGGGAAACAAGGACAAACTGTCAGAGACGTGCAGCACTGCAGTACTGAAGTGAGGAGAGCTGATGATCCTATCAATCTATTTTCCAGAACGTTTAAACTCCACACCCTCATGTCGTTCTGAGAAGCTGAGTCTGTGTGATTCATTAAGAGCGTCATGGTGACCAGAGACACCCAAACAGAATGAGCACAAGCATGAAGGAAGAGTGAGCAAAAACAGGAATGAACAACAGAAGTAGAAGTTGTACTGTTCTTTGCTGACTGAAAGTTACAAACGCACTGAGCGGAACGATCATTCAAAACAAAATGTGGAAAAATGTGGAAAAAAAAGCTTGAACACTTACATGACATTGTGTGGTACACACTGGGCCAGTACTGGCCGCTGTCTCTCTTCAGCCATATCCGAATCGTCCTGTGGGGTGAAACCATGACATTATTTTATCCTCTGCATTAAGGAGAGCCCTTTCTGGACCTGAGATGTAACCACTGACAGTATTGGGAGAATAGTCATTTTGAAGCTCAGAGTGTGGTGGCTCTGGCCGCAGCCATGTTGGCAGTCCTGCTTCTTACGCCTCCCAGCTAATATAAAAAGACAAGACGTTGATCATCGTCGTACCTGAGGCAGGCTGCACTTTAAGCCTTAATATCACTTAAACAGGTGAGTTGTATATAAGTTCACCCTCTGTACAGTTGTCATGAACAGGAAAAATAGCTATAGAGACCAAAACTGTTTTTTGTACCAGGCTGTAAACATGTTTATCTCTGCTGTGAAGTTGGACATTTGAACATGGGGACCTATGGAGACTGGAAACAGGCACTGTGTGGAGGACAAGATGGATTCAGTCAAGAATCATGAAATACTAGGAGGAAATGTCATGCCATCTGTAAGGAAGCTGAATCTTGAGTGTCATTGGACCTTCCAACAGGGCCATAATCCTAAGCGTACCTCAAAGTCCACCAAGGCTTAGTTTCAGAAGAAGTCCTGGAAGATTCTAGAGTGGCTGTCACAGTCATCTGACTTGAACCCCATCGAAAATCTCTGGATTAATTTAGCTTGAAAATTAAATAAGAACTACTGGAACTGAGCAATCTGAATACAACGAACAAAAGGTGAGCTTGGGTTGAATATCGTATGCATACATGAAATCATTTGTTGTCAAACTTTTGCAGGTGACAATCAGTGACGACACACTTCCCAACTCTGCTTTGTTGATACGCGGTGCGGTGTGATGATACTCTCTGACTGGTTGCCACCAGCTCAGTTTGTTTCTCTCTATAAACATATATGCAAGTGAAGCACACTGAACAAGAGCAGACCACGGTCCAGGATGACATCTGACTACTGATCCAAGTGTACAGAACAAACTCAGTCAGTTTAAGACTCAAATGGGGGCCAGAACTACATTCTTTCCTCTTCATGTGGCACCTGGCATCAAAAAGCTTGGACACCCTTACTCTAAGCCCAGCTTGTACGTCGCTGAGAAGGCAAACAACCATATGGTTAGCTCAGAGTTTTAACATGTTTACCCTTAAAAATGTTATGGCTGGACGTCTAACTGAAATGGACCAGCAGGACTGTGACAAGTATACACACAACCTTTGAACGTGCACAGGCCTCAGCTACCTGCACATGTCAAAACACACACACACACACACACACACACACACACACACACACACGGCCTCAGGCGACTGTCAAACCTGAAGAGTGAAGGAAGAAGCAGCCCTGTTTGTTCCTGCACCTTGGGGTGAGGAACTCATTAGTGCTTATTTATCAAACATTTTTATTTCTGCAGTCACTTTCTATTTTCTATATCGTTTTGTGTAGATGATGATCTATGGCTACTATTAAAATCATTACATCCAGCAGTTATATGATAAAAAAAAATACATGTTTGCTGACATGAACCTGCATGGTCAATGGTAGGACATCATATCAGAGCATAATGTCGTGACCCGCATGTATTGCGGTCAAATGACTGTGTCAGCTGACTCATGGATGTTTCTCTCTGGCCATAAACCTTCAGACTGTTTCTGCACAGCCGCCTGTGCAATGGTTAAACCAGGTGGGCTCGATCAATGACAGGCGGCAGCGGGGACATGTCTGTGCTGAGCACAGCAGGTGACGGTTATAAAATATACATGTGCGTGTTTCATTCACGCTTCAGCCGCTTACCTGTCCTCGGACACGCTGATAACGCCGTCTTCCTTGGGGATGATGACCGCCGTGCTCACAACATCCTGGAAAGCCTCGATTTTGCTCAGCAGACATGGCTTCCGAGCCTGCGGCTGGGGCTGTATTTCGGCCGCCATGTGTTGGTGGTGGTGCACAAATCTCCGTCTACGGTTCTGGCTCCGGGAAACATAACCCGAGCCGGTCCGACAGCAGAGCCTCGGATAGGGGCTGTGCTAGCTCGCTGTCAGCAGGTAGCACACGGTGTTGTGACGGCTGCAGAGGTGCTTCAAGTCAGCTGACAACACGCACACACACGACCGCCTACAGCCAGACACGAAGCACTTCCTCCGGACAAAATAAGACTTCCTGTCTAATTTTTACAACTATATTTTCAAAATAAACGTACCATCAAAAACAACATTTTCTGCATAGTAAATTTAGTTTTTGTGGTAATACACACGCTGTAATTAATGTTTCATTAAAGAATGGTTGTCACTTCATACAGTAGAGGCTGATACATCCTGATGTTTACTCCCTAGTATTGGTACAACTAGAAAAAGACTGGATCCTACATTTCCCACAAATCAACTTGATGCCTTTCAATAAAGCCCTTCTGTCATTTCTAACAGCACTGGTCAACATTACTTTTTATTAAGAACTTTATTAACTGCTGGCCTCAAATGATGACTTGACATGCCACATGGTTACTAACGTTTGTAATAGCATTATTACTAAATAGAAACATGTCATTACTCAATTATTCTATCAAAACAAAACGTACTGATGCATGGGATTTGCTAATGTAGGTTAATGGTGGAGTTACTAATTAAACGTATAAGTCACAGAGTAGCAGCTATAAAAGTACACAACTCACTGTACTCAATGAAGCCTTAAGCAGCCTGTGTATGTAGCTTTATGTGATTGTATTTTGAAGACAGAAAACCGGAAGTCTTTTTTAGGTTATTCTTGGTAACTTTACACATTTAACTGCTCGAGCCCCGAATTTATAAATCCCGCCCTACTCTGCCTCTGATTGGCCCACCCTGATATTCTCGCTCTAACTAACCAATCATAATCATGATGTTTGACCCGAAACTATTTAACCAATGAGGGCAATGAGTGTTGACCAATCAGAGGTAGGGTAGGGCGGGTCACGTCCAGGAGCCGTAAAGTTGTCTGACAGAGCATTAACCAACAAAACATCACACTTCCGGTCATGACTTTCATACTAAAAGCCTGTCACATGTTTTGATCAGTTTAATCATGAAACAGCAGTTTATTACGTGTTATCGTTTCGGGTGTTTAAGGGCGATGTGTTCATGTAAAGTTAAACACAACAGCGTGACACATCATATAAAAAACAGAACAGGTCTCAAGTTGCTCTTGTTGCAGACTGTTTACAAAAAGTCGCGAAACACAAGGACAATTATTTCCGGTCACAATTTGTCTTGACTTCAGAATAAAAGTCTGAAACAAGTGAGATAAGTAAAAGTAAGAATGAAACATTACAAAAGAGACGTGTTTAAGGTAAATGCTTTTGTAGCAATAATAGTAAAACGCAGTAATACAGATAATATAAGTATGGAACAACTATAAATTTGTAAGGTAAAAACATGTAAACGAAAAAAGGAAACAAAGTTGTCAAAATAACAGACAGCAATTATATTGAGGATGAGGATAACTTCTAATTCTGATGCAAAAGTTTACTTTGACAGACCTTCTTCACAGCAGCCATTTCGACATCAAACAGTAGGGTCAACAGGTGTTTCCAATGATACTAATGAAGGTTCAGTTCCACTTATTGCAACACAGAGACCTTCCAGTGAGCCAACATGCAGCACAGCAGCTCCCTGACTCTGTTTGACCTGAATGGAACTGAACCGTAATGTAACCTTAACCTACTATTTCATGTCAAACTGGCTGCTGTGATAAAGGTCTGTGAAGGAACTTATATTTTGACTGAGTATGTTCAGAAGCATTGTAAATAGAACGTACTTGTTGTGTCAAAGTATAAAGTACTCGTTATACTTCAGTTCAGAAGTTTATTTTGCTGCTTATATAACTGGATTATTTGTTTTAGGGTGTGTTAACATATCATTTCAGTTTTGTAGCTGGTTTCATGTCATTGCATCACATACTGTAAAATGATCACATGTCTTATATGTCAGATCTTATTCTGAAAAGTTGCTTTACTGTCTCACTGCACATCATAGAATCAGTGCGTTCACACAGGCAGTGCAGTGTGTGTCCATACATCTGATGTACGCATTTGCCCCCGAGATCAGATCCCACCGCCGGCCCCCTCTGCGTGATTTTACGCTGAAAAGCGTGTCAGTGACACGCCGGAAATCGATCTGTTGTGTCGCTCTCGAGAACTCTGTGTCAAACAAGAGGTTGTAGACCTCTTCCTCCTCCTTTGCTATCGCTTGCAAGCGGGTGGTTTCCTCTTATTTGTGCGGAAGTGATGATATTTTCCACATGATTTTCCCAAGGAGCTAGATTATGTAAATTGTATTACACAATCGTGCATATCTGGCTGAGTGACATGTGGCATTAAAGAGGTGGATCCTCAAAATCAGCCAGGATGATGTGTGTGTGTGTGTGGCATGTTGGGGATCAGTTTGAGATATGATCTCACATGACGACATGTTTGTTTAAGACTGACACCACAAGTCTGCCTATAACTTTAAGAAATCTTTTCAGCATAAGACACTTTGAATGTGTTATTGACAAACCAGAGATGAAGCTCAGTGCATGAACTGGGAAACAAAGACAAAGTATAGCCATCTTAGAGCTGCAGGGTGTGTGTGTGTGTGTGTGCGTGTGCGTGCGCATGTCAATCCCTTGCAGGGACTATTCAGCTAAACCTTCCTTCTTCCTTCAGCTCGTTTCTCAAAATGGACTGTCTTTATTTGGTCATCACGTGAAAACCAAGTGTCATAATGTCAGCGAGTAGTTCCTGTGTGCCTCCATAGGTTCATATGTCACCGCTTATTCTCTGACATACTGTCCATCTTTGCCTTCTTGTTTTGTCTCTACAGTCTTTCAGGGGCTGTCTTTCACAGTAAGCCCACGCCCGTGTATAGGATGAAGTAAATGTTGATTATGTAATCGGCTCTCAGGGGGCAGACACAGCTCCCCCGTCCCTACACCCCAACACGAGCTCAGTCTGTTACAGCCACGCTCAGTTATTGTCACATATGTTACATTCTCGATCACACAATGCATGTACTGAATATTTTTTCCTCGCATTCCTGCCTCTCCGGGCGAGCGAGCGAGCATGCGCAGCAGACAGGCTCGGCTTTGGCCTAATTTGGATATGGTAATGAGGGGGCGCTCGAGACGACCAATCGCGGGGCGAGCGTTCGCGCACGTGACGCCGAAGGACCGCTCGGGAGGCGGGGTCACACGCGGACCTTAGGTTAAAACCAGTGGGGAAGACACAGCGCATTCAGTGTAGGGAGAAGCAGGGACTCACTATGAGGGGGAACTTTGTTACTATGAAACTTAGGAATATTTGCAAAATATTGTAAAAATTCTCAAAATCCCTCGTGAATCCATAACCTGCCCCTAGGGTTTGAGGTTTTTAGTCTAGTTCGCCCGGAGAGGGCCTCTCCACTCACTATTCTGACACTTTTTTTGAAAGAATGTGTGAGACAGACAGTTAGCCAGCCAGCTAGCTAGCTAGCTGAGAGGTGATACAGGCGGCAGGAGAACAAAAGACTTTTTTGCGTTTTGGCCGGTTTGTACTGACACCAAGTCCATGCAGAACGTGTCATTACCATCACAATGCCCGTTTTACTTTTTCTGATAGACACGTCCGCTTCAATGAACCAGCGCACCCATCTGGGCACTACCTATCTGGACATAGCAAAAGGCGCTGTTGAGACTTTTATGAAGGTACTGTAACCACGGGACACATTGCTATTGGGAGCTGCTGGCTCGGCTCATCGTTGTGCTGTTGCAAAGCTCGACCTGTCAGACCCTGTCTCTCTCGGTAACCGTCAATAATTCTTCTACTATCTCCACAGCTCAGAGGGAGAGATCCGGCGAGCCGAGGGGACCGGTATATGTTGGTAAATTTTGAAGACGTTCCGTTCGGGATAAAGGTAGAGTTTTGTTTTCGGCTCTATGTCCACGAAAAAAAAGCTTTTACATTGTCGCAGATTTGACTTGTCCCTCCACGGCTCCACCACGTTGTGATCACTACATCAATTGTGTAGAGGAGAGAGAGAGAGGAGAAAAAAAAAATCTTCAGGAGGTGCTTTCATACCCCTTTTAAAACATGGCCGACATTTTGTTTCAGTGTGAGCAGCAAGGAACTCTGGGTGTTATTTATACAGCGAGGTGATATCTAGGAGGGAGGAGGCAAGGAGGAAAGGGAAGGAGGGGAGGAGGGGGACTAGCTTTACTTTACTTATTTAGACCAAATTGCCACTTTAGTCACGGCGTGCGTTGAGGCTGTGTTATCAGGGGGACTGGTGGTGGCAGCAGCAGCCTCTTGAAACAGATACAAGTGTGTCAGTTTATTGTCCTGACAAAGAGGAAGCAGCCTCCATGTGTGTTTTTATCAGTGAAGACTCATCATAAAACACCAAAGTTAACCCTTCACTCCCCTGTACAAGTGGTCACAACAGTGGAGCTGTAATGTGTTTATGCCTGTTAATAACCCAATATTTTTTTTTTGTTGTTTTTTGTTTTGTTTTGTTTTTTAAAGGCGGGATGGAAAGAGAGCCACGCCACATTCATGACCGAGCTGAGGAACCTCCAAGCCACCGGACTCACGACTATCGGCCAGTCCTTGAGGACCGCTTTTGATTTACTCAATCTCAATAGATTAGTGACTGGGATAGACAACTATGGACAGGTATGTAGCACTGAAGAGAGAGGCAGAGAAGAAATCAGGTGTTAGGACAAGGTGCTATATATGGCCACAGACCCCCTTCACCCCACGCCCTACTTCCCCACCGCCCCACCCCACCCCGCCTATCCCCAGTCTTACAAGCATCAACCACCTGCATACTGTGACCCCCACACACTTTACCAGTCATGACACAAACATGATAGCAACCAAGTCAAACAGACCTCAGGAATATTTTTTTATTGATCCGTGCCACGGCGCTCAAAATCACGGATAGCTTCATGCTATTATTAATTATTGCTAATAATTTTAAAAAACGCCAGGATGTGCAGGTTGTCTGTGTAAAAAAAAAAAAAAAAAAAAAAAAAAAAAATTTGAGCATCTCTCGCAGCCTCAGACGGATAAATAGTTAATGAAGTCTGCACAGATTTAGTATTTTATTAGCTACACCAGCCCTAAAAGTAAAGCTGCTTTAACTCCTACCTCCACGAGAGTTGTGATGTTCGGTGTCGTCGAAGCTGTTTTTGAAGAGGTGTTTTTCAACATGATGGTCTGAGTTGGAGGTGATGTGTTTGCCCTTATATTTAGTCTGCCCTCGTGCACGTAAATCACTTGGACAAAATATTTGAAACACCTCACAGGGGGAGCTTATGAAATGACTATAAAGGTGAATAACACCTCTCCGAAAACCGGTTTCTATAAAAAGAGGAACATTACAGCCTTTGTTTAAGGGCTGATTTACGTCTGAGCTGTTGTTTCAGACTGCTTCATTTTTTATGAGCGAGACCTAAAGGACCTTTTAAACCTTCTGTGATGATTTGAGTGTAAATTAAGTGGACCACTGTGGCTTGATGAGCACATTCTCAGTTGTTTTGTGATTATACCTCGATGTCTCATGTGTTACCGATGCTGATGTTTTGTTCAAGTCAACAGCAAACACGGATTTATTTAAACATTCTGGTCACAAGATCATGAATTTTATGTTATTCAAGAAAAAGCTTTTACAATGTGCAGCTGCCAAGCTCCTAGATGTTTTTTTCCATTGTGTTGCACAACTCCGTTTTTTTAATTTGTGAATTCGAAACAAGTCTGTCCTCCAGCTGAACAGCCAAGTCAGCCTGATTCACAGCTGGAAGCCTGCGTTCACATCAAATAAATTGGGAACGAATACGCCAAACACAGATTCTACAAGCCCACAAAGTCTTATATATTACTATATTTATATATAATATATTGCTAAATATTACTGGCCCGCCTAATGACCTCACTGGTCTCTGTGGTCAAATTTCCACTTTAGGGGATGTGGTTGTTGAAACCAAAGCCATGTGTACGGTGGATAGAAGATGTGAGATTGTGTTCTCATGTCAGCCTTATCTGCAACAGATGGCTTCTTTCATCGTTCTGCTCGCCGTGCAGTGTGACACAAAATGTCTATCCTGATTCCGTCTCGTTAGAAAGGACAAAACAATAACAGAACAGCTCGTGGGAGATGTATCGCATCACCCTGTAAGATTTCCCCTGTCTTCTGTCCGGCGTCTACAAATGAGAAGCAGTTTTCTGCCCTGGGAACAGAACAGTCATTATCAGTATGAGCTTTAAAGTCTAGTCCATACCCAGAGAGTCTGCACGCCTGTGGTCGATATAGAATCCGGACATCCTTTTTCCACCCCCCTCGTGGAGGTAAGTCGTGGGAGGGTGTGAAGCACTAGTGAATGATTAACTAGCATTTCCAGAGTAACACATGGAAGATCCCGAGCATCCTGGGTAATGCACACATACATAATGCATGTCGGACTCTCTCTGGGAGTTTGAATGTCAAATGCCACCCTGTGCTGTCAGGCTGGCACTAGCGATATGGACGCGCTCACGCCTGTGAACACTAAACGGCACACACTGAGGTCAAGGTTAGTGTGTCCTGATCCGGTCACAGGTGACCTGTAATGATTGGGTTGATGCTGTTTTAGAATTTAATGACCGCCTCTGTCCTCTGTGTGTCTTTCAGCGCTTGAAAGGAGGTCAGACTCCAAATAATCAATGATGTTTTATTAGCGATTATACCCCGTTATGTGCCATGAAAAGAAGAGGTATAACAACGCCGTTAAAGGGGCTGCAGCTAATAATTCTTTTTATTATTGATTAACTGTCTTTCAACTAAAAACTGGTCAATAATTTAGTCAGAAATAATGAGAAATACAAAATCAGTTTCCTATAGTCCAACATAATGTCTTTATTTCTTCACAACTGTCGGACCATCAGTCCAAACGCCAAAAATATTCATATAATACTAAAAAAAAAAAAAAATTCTCACACTTGAGATGCTGCTTAATAGATGACTTAATGATTTCCTGGAATACTTGTTAGTGTATTAACTAATTGATTTATTGATTTGTTTTGGTACTACACAGGATTGTCACGCCTCTCGTCAGCTGTTTTCTGTTATATTTTATTTAAACAAAGCCGCTCTGCTGTAAAAGTGAAGTGAAACGGGCGTGCACTTCCACATAAAACGAGTTTAATGAGCAGATGGAGGTTAACTGTTTGAGAGCAAGAGCCTCATTTCCACTCATATTGATAGTCAGGATATGGGCGTACATCGTGTATATAATAAACCTAACGTCCTCTGAACTTTGACAAAATGACAAAATGATCTGAAAGCAGCACGCTCCTCTGAGTGGGTTCCATCAGCGCTCTGATGTCTTCACACACTCTCTGTCTCGGTTTGCTTCAGCAGCTGTAAAACAAACCCAAACCGGGGTGATGCAGCTCACGCTCAGCCTGCTGCTTTGTGTTTGAAGCGTCCCCTATAATAACTCACCAACGTTTGCTTTTCTTGTTTAATTGAATTCATAAAGAAAAGTGGACTTTGATTTTTCATCCTTGTGAGCGCCAAGATGTTCAGTGGCCGTGGAAAAGCTAAGAGAGGGACAAGACAAAGGGGGAATAAGGGCTATGAGGGAGTTAATATTGCCCCGGAGTGCTTCTCTCTAAAGTAACAAAGAGCCCTCTAGGTTGCCAGGCATCTGAGATGACTCTCCCCTGGGAGATGGAGCGGGAGTACGAAGGTAGAGAGGGGAGCGAGCCAGCGGGTAATCCTGACACTGATCACAGTTTCATTAAGAGAGCAGTGAGAGAGTGGAGGGAGAGGGGAGGACAGGAAAGGATGAGGTCGAGGAAATGATACGAGCGCGGATGTTTGGTCGTAAGTTAACATGTCAGCGGGGGTGATAAACAGGGCTCTAATGGATCTCCATCAGTCTGGCGTTGTGTCAACAGACCGGAGATCCCGCTACTTCAGAGAGACTTGACTGCAGGTGACTACATAGATGACCTGTCGACGGAGTCACTGCACATGACTGGTGCTACAGTTAATCATTTCTAATGTATGTGTTCACACACGATAGTAGACTGACACGCAGACTGTGTTTGACACATTACAGGAGCTGTTATGTCCAAAAATGTCACTTTAAAATCTGTTCTCAGCGTCCTCATGACCAACACCTAATTTGCATAGCAACAGTGAAAGCTGATGTGACACGGATGGAATCATCACTCGCCTGGCCTCATCAACACCTCATTAGCATGCTAAAGAAGTGTTTGATATCATAAAGGGCTAAACCAAACAACAACAAAAAAATAAATTTCCAGGTTGTCATGGAGACTTCCAGTGCAGTGGATCTTGGTGGTATCCCGCTCTGTTTACTTTGTGAATGTGGACAGATCCATCATTGAGCAGAAACCAGACCGAGCAGGTCCACGTCCATTAATCACTGCACGTCTGTCAGAAACAGGGCGGCCTTTATGAAGCCTCCGTGGTCCGGTGTAGCTGACAGGACTTTGTGCCGTGTTTTTTAGAGTTGTTTTTTTTTTTTTTTTAACGCCGTTTACTCAACCCAAGTTATTCTGTGGCCGCTGTGGAAGTCCCAGGGGGGCTGATGCATAGTGATAAATGCAGCGCTGCTCCGGTTTCATTTTATCAGCATCGGAGTGCTTGTGTCATGAAATATTGTGGCTGAAAAAGAGGTTTCACATGGGTCCTCAGGTAATGTGCTCTGTCGTCGTGGAGGATGGAGTGAACTGCAGACACACACACACACTAAGATGCAGAGATGAGACTGTTTTCTTATTATTCCCCAGAGTTCAGCTCCTCACACACCCACTCACTTTAAATAGATCCTCTATAAGTTATCTATATAATGACATGTTATCTGTGCTCATTAATGCCTCCGAGTTCAAGCGCTATAAATACAGCTGCTAAATTCCAACATGAATTTTGCTCTTGGCTTCTATAAATGCATTGTGACACATTGCTTCTGTCTGCTGTTGTGCTTTAGTTTTTTTTTTTTAATTAATCGTGAATGTCATTTTTTTTTTTTGTATTTCTTTCTGTTTTTGCAGGGAAGGAATCCCTTTTTCCTCGAGCCCGCTATCATCATCGCCATCAGCGACGGCAACAAGTTGACCAGCGGCGGCGGAGTCCAAGACGAGGTCAGCCAAACAAGCAAAAAAAAAGTGCGATCAGGAGTGTTTTAACTCACGAGCCTGTCTGATCACACACAACCACACAGACGTGTTCACTTAAGCATCAATCACTTTATCGCTCACTGCAGAGGCTAAAATCAAGTCACAGATCAGCTGTTGCAACAGAGTGTTTCAAATATTTCACGTTTCATGACTTTTTGAAACATTCCCATGTCATGACATGGCCCTGCTGGGGGATAGTGGTATCTTTATCCCTGTGTCAAACATCAATAGTTCAGCGCCTAATAAATTTCTTTTTTAGGTGGATGGGTTATCTTGCTGAAGGAAAAGTACTCGCCAACAAAATCTCAAAGAAATATATTTTCTTTTCTTCAGATCTTTTGCTTTAACTCATGAATAATGGGTTTGTTGGATGCATAAAATGCCCCTTCACATCTCCCCAAAGCCTGAGTTAACACATTGTAGTTACTTGTTTTGAAAGAGCAGCAAATGTTCACGTCAGAACCCACAACCGGTGATCGGGTTCTCTTTATCTGTCTCTGTTTTGATGAATCGATTCACCCCTCTGCCTTTTTAAAATGTCAAGTAGTGTCGAAAGGATGATCAATATTTCCTACAAGTTGTCATACATGAATATTGTTGAATATTTGTGCTGCCGCTCCCCGTGAGATGCAGAGGACTCTATTAAACAGTCGTCAGTTTTCTAGCTCGAGAATGGAAACAGTTGGAGGTCAAACGTATAGAATTAAACCCTTCATGCTGCAGCCACGCTCTAATTTATGGCTTCTTGTCGTAATTCCAGCCCTGCGCTTGTTCAAACTGGACACAAATTACCAAGTGATATTTGATGGTGAAGTTTGACTTTAATTGCAGCTCTTTTGACAGTCCGGGCCTGAAATGAGAAACAGAATCTGTATCTGTGAGAGAAGCCTACTGCTGTGAAGGGGCGATGCATCAATAACATAAAAGCTTTCAATACTAGTTAACAGAGGCTGTCTGCTGCAATGTCTTTTTAATTGTTATTGTTTAAGTACTCAACTTAGAGCTCAGTTGAAAAATGGTCTTCAGACAAACAAATATTTGTTTTAATTGGTATAGCGACATCTCATCAACTCATTTCTGTCATCCAACCAACAATGATCCATGGTTGATTTCATAACTCACTCCTCTGTTCCTCTCCACCGTCCAGCTCCACCTCCCTCTGACCACCCCACTGCCGGGTAGCGAGCTGACCAAGGAGCCCTTCCGCTGGGACCAGCGTCTGTTCGCTCTGGTGCTGCGCATCCCGGGAAATGCTTCGGTGGAGCCCGAACCCCTCGGTGGCGTCCCGCCCGACGATTCTCCAATCACCCCCATGTGTGAGGTTACCGGAGGTACGTGGACAGAACAGAAGCCGGTGTTTGGTTAATGTATTATGTGTATTGTAGAACTGCACCGCAGGAGTCCTGCTTGGTCTGTGTAATGGAGAGTATAATGTCGTGTGACAAATTTCAAAGCTCTCAAGTTTGGCTTCAGACTTCAATTATTTGACTGAAAACCTTAAAGGGGTGTGACAATGAAGGGGATCTGTTGGCAGAAGTGAAATATGATTAGTGTAATTTGTGTGTACTAACTTGTAAATAAGAATAGTTATGTTTTATTACCCTAGAATAAGACGTTTATACCTACAGAGGGAGTCCGCCATGTTGAACCACTGTGTTTCTACAAGCCCAAAACAGAGAAACAGAACGCTGGTTCTAAATAGGAACTTTTAGTTTACTCATGCTTGGATCAGGAGGCTGAGTCGATGTAACTAAATCCTATACACTGCACCTTTAAAGATCAAGGGGCAAGGCAATTGAAAGAAGAGGATATACAGGCAGGCGAGAATGCTATTTAAGTGTGTAGGATTTAGTGCCACTTAGTGGTAAAGTTGCAGATTGCAGCCAAATAAAGACTGTCCCTCTCCTCACCCTCTCCTTTAAAGCATGTAGGAAAACTCTGGCTGCCAAATTGACATCAAAAGCAAAGGGCCCTTTCTGTATCAGTGCTTGGTTTGTCTGTTCTGGGCTGCTGTAGAAAAATGGTGGTTCAACATGGAGGACTCCGTGGAAGAGGACCCGCTCTCATTGTAGATATAAAGGGCTCATTTTAAGACAACGAAAACACAACATATTTTCATGTGATTATACACTAATGGAAACATACTAGTGAATATGTATTCAGTTCCTGCCAATAGATCCTCCTAAATCATACACACTGGACCTTTAAGTTGCATTATTGGAACTGTAGCAACCTTTTTTTTTTATTATATTTTGGAGACACTAATAAGCAAATATGCACAGCACACACTTACACACAGCCTATTCATTTTAAAATACTACTACAAACAGTCCAAACACTTAAAATGAGATTTAAAGGCCTTTGCGTCTGCCACATTTATAGATTATTAATAAATATCAGTGTAACTTGCGATAGATCACAGCTGTGCGTCACAGACAGCTGGCTAACATGACATCGCACAAAGTACCTTAATGTGTTTTATTTAGCACAGGCACTGTTTGTAAATGGATATCATTATAACCTTTTTTTGGGGGGGGGGGAAGCCCATCATAGACTTATTCCTCACAGGAGGGACAGGAGCCTAATTTCTGCAGCATTGCCTGGTGGAACATGCTGGGACAAGCTCAAAGTATTTATAACAGTGGATCAAAATAGCTATTTGTTAAATGCATTCCATAGCTCAGCTGATGAATCATCTCTGTCAATACAGAGAAAGGAGAACAATGGGTGTGGCAGGGTTTTTTGAAGGGAAAAATTTAAGTGATAGAGAGAAAGTTCTCCTTGACAGCTGTTTTCCACTCCATCGAGAGACAGCCCCGAGCTCTGTCTGCACTGTCTTACTCAACATTCAGAGTTGCTTGTGTTTACCAGTTTGCCAGTGGGATCTTGAACAGCCCAGCACAAACACAGTCTGCTCTTATTGTAAGCACTGAGCAAGTCTGCTTTGGAGGGGTTAAGTGCTTTGCTCAAGTGCACTTCAGGAGTAATTGTTGATTAAGGTTAGATTACCCAGATTTTCCCAACCTAGTCCAGGATTGTTCCCCCAGCCCCCAACATGAAGTCTTTTTAAGGCTGATGACTTCGATCTGGCTGGAGAATAAGCCAAACCCCGACTGCCTACGCACCAGTTTTTAAAGAACATCCACTTATAGAAGTCGACTTTTATCCCTCCTGTCTCCAGTCCTCACTGCCGCCTGGTTGTGGAAGCAGCTGGCGGGAGGAACAGACCAGAATGATGCTGATGGCAGGTTAAGATTAACACAGAGCAGAGCACACCAAAGCTCTGTGTAGCACTCGGTGGTGCTGAATGCAGAACATGACACAGCTCCATTGTCACCGACCGACTACAGTACATGCTGCCTGTCCATTACTGCTGATGGCAGATCTGACACAAAGCCACGGCCTATTGAAATGAGGGAGTGAATGGGTGCATAACAAGGGCATTAGAGGTGAAGTTGGAGGCAGCGAGCGGCCAGAAGGCTGAATTAGACTAATCAGTTGTAGCTTTGTGATATGGCGCGTCTGATTTATGCGACCTCTGTGACAGACGCTGCGACAAATAAACTAAAGAGCTTCAGAGCTGCATCACAGGCAAGCATACCTTTTTGAATGGCCGTAACTCTGAGTCAGGACTGATACGGCACCATAAAGATGAGTACAGTGTTGAGTAGAGAGCACATTTACCTACAGGCGGACACTGCAGTGTTTCAAAGTCAGCTAATGGTACTTGATTAATCCTGTGTGCTTTCACCCAGGTATATGTTAAGACAGGTGATAAATTCATGTCCACCAGTTGGGATCTGGTTTTTATGTTTGTAAAATTCCTGCATCTATTATTTTCTATAACAAGACGGACAACATGCAACACTCAGCTGGTTATATAGATATTTTTATGTAAGCGACGGGGCTCGATATTGGCACTGATCTTCCTCAGACGGTTATAATTTGATTCAATTTGGGTTGATTTAATTCTCCCAAAAGTCAGATGCAGCAGATAAACACACGGAACAATGTCAGTTATTCTCTGAATACATTTCTTTTTCTTCCACGAGCAGGTAGCTGTCAGAACAGTCTAGTCTAATCTAACTTGGTTCCCACCGTTCACATGTCATATAGACCTCAGGCAGCCATTTATGACCACAGTCTAGACATTTAATGCAAATCCACATGAACATCTCCTATCACCACGTCCACCTGAGACTGTGGAGCTCCTTCAGCAACAGACTGTTACTCTCACCATGTAAGAAGGAATCTACCTCAGGACCTTCATTCCAACAGCTGTCACACTCTTCAACACCAGCATGACTTCATGACTTTCTTCAGTCTATCTCATTATCTTATTAATAAAGCAAAAGCAGAGATGAAGGAGTCCTGGCATTCTGAAGAATAGATATTGGATACTGAAATTGCGCCGACTCATTGTGACAAACCCACAGAGCATTATCTCACATGTCCTGTAGTTCCTCTCAGTCTCCAGCCTCTTTTCTTTCAGCTCAGTATTTTGTGTTTTATGGCTCTTTTACTGCATGATTCAGCCTTAACCTCGTTCCAGCAGCAGCAGGCAGCTGTTTTCTGATGAAGCTACTGTACGTTACCTGCTCAGCACCAAATAACACAGAGGCACAGATAGAGACTGGTGAGCCTTGAGAAGTTAAAGAGCTAGATATTCTTCTCACATGGTTGGTGGGTCTTATTGTGGGGGGGGGGGGAGCAACCGATGGACATAAATTCATCAGGTGACCAAATAATGATGGCAAGACCACATTGCTAGAACAACTTCAACTTTCACACTCTGAGAAGTGTTGTTCTTTCCGCTTGTTTTCGCCGCCCCCTAGTGGCTCAACAATGGAATGACTGCAGCTTTAAAGCTGATGAAAGCAAAACCTAAATAGATTTTTGAAAGGATTCACTTTAAATAAGCCGACTTCATTCATATTCAGTTAAACGCAGGGGCAGAACTCCAGTCATACTATATATAGAACTGAAAATGTTGTCTGTGTATGTGTGTGTTGCAGGACGTTCCTACAGCGTGTTCTCTCAGCGTATGTTGAATCAATGTCTGGAGTCCCTGGTGCAGAAAATCCAGAGCGGAGTGGTGATAAACTTTGAGAAAACCGGGCCTGACCCTCCTCCTCTAGAGGGTAAGAGACACATTTGTTTGCAATTTCTCCCCCGACTCTGTTTCCAAAAGACTGCACTGCATCTGTTTGATTAGTAGAGTATCTCTTTGCTCTCTCTCTATCTCTCTCTCTCCCCCACTCGCTGTTTGTTTTAATCCTCTCTGAGCTTTTCTTTACTGCTGTTCACAAACAGCTGGTGGATTTCACAGTTTAAGGCCCCCACCTTCACATTTGAACTGCCTACACACTGTTTGCAGCTTATCAAAATCATTTTGTTGTGTTTTTCATATCTCACAAACACTTCAACTTTTAGCTGTTGATGATTGTTGTACCTATGTATGTAAATAAATAAATAAATAAATAAATAAATCAGTTTCCCCTGTGCTCTATGCAACTGTCCAGATGCTGCAGCTGAGGTGCTGAAGTCCGGCGTACAGCCTTGGCACTGCTGTCACAAGCTGATCTACGTACGACCCAACCCTAAAACTGGCGTCCCCATCGGTCACTGGCCCATCCCCGAGGCCTTCTGGCCGGACCAGAACTCTCCAACGCTGGTAAGAAACAATATTTTATTAGAAAGCATTTGTAAGCTGTCTGCAGGCATGCTGTTATCATTCTGTGGATTCACCTCTCCCTCTGTGACCCATGCAGCCCCCGCGCTCAGCACACCCCCATGTCCGCTTCTCCTGTCTGGACGCAGAGCCCATGGTGATCGACAAGGTGCCCTTCGATAAGTACGAGCTGGAGCCGTCGCCTCTCACGCAGTACATCTTGGAGAGGAAGTCACCTCACACCTGCTGGCAGGTACAGCAACGTCACGAACACAACACGTTTAAAACAAAAGACTTTGTTGCTTTTAGTCGTGAACCTGGTGGTTCAGTGTTTACACCCAGATGAGAGTAGCATTAGATGTTCCACCATATTTGTGTAAAGCCTGTCCTCTCCATTTTTCACTCATCCCACAGTTTAGTTTGCTGCTGTGCATACTCGGGGGCTGTTCTGGAAGAATACAATAAGAAATGCACAGCTATCGGAGGCTGTGTCCTACTTAGCCGTATTAAATGTGTGACAGAGGTTAGTTGAGGTGAAAACATTAGCTTAAAAATCACAGAGGGAGTGTTGAGAGTGCAGTTTCAAAGAGAGAGAGGTCCTACTTCTGAGTATTAGCTGTGTGGCTGACCCAGTGGATGTTATGATGATGATGATTATAATATCCCAGTGAGCCAGTTAACAAAAAGCAATTTCTGCGATTCATATTGTTTTTGGTTGAAGAGCGTTCTCTCTGTCTTTTCAGGTGTTTGTATGTAACAGTGCCAAGTACAGTGACCTGGGCCAACCGTTTGGCTACTTAAAGGCCAGCACAGCTCTGAACTGTGTCAACCTGTTTGTGATGCCCTACAACTACCCCGTGCTACTGCCACTTCTGGGTAAGACCGACCGATCCATGTCACATTAGGCGTTCCCCTTCATTTCTACTACGAGTGTGTGTATTTATGTACTGTGTATTTATAGTTGCTCTGTTTCTGAGTCCTCCACACTCCTCAGCACCTGTAAATAAACATGGTCATATGTGCTGTTATAGTAAGAGGATCATTATAAGTGAAGTCAATAGATTCACATTCTGATGTAGGACGGCAGATTGCACTCGTGTTTACTTGTATCAAAGGGAGCTCTGCTGTATTTGTTTCATAAAGCACGTGCTGCAGATGAATGTAATTTTTCTGTTTATTTCTTGGGTATTGCAGACGACTTGATCAAAGTGCACAAGTTCAAGCCTACTATCAAATGGCGGCAGTCCTTTGAGAACTACCTGAAGACCATGCCTCCGTATTATATCGGGGTCAGTGCATCATTTTTTAGCTTTTTTTTTTCTTTATTTGATTCACATACAAACTCCATAAGAGATGCTGCTTTGGTCTCATTGCTGTGTTCTCTCTGCAGTCCCTCAGGAAGGCTCTAAGAATCATGGGAGCACCAAACCTGCTGGCAGACAACATGGAGTACGGTCTGAGCTACAGCGTGGTCTCCTACCTGAAGAAGCTCAGCCAACAGGTTAGACACTTAACCCTGAGGTCACACATACAGTCACACAACCTCCCAACTTCTAAGTATTGTGATCCTTGTCCATAAATCCAATAAAGAGAATAAACATAACATCAGATTGTAATATAAGTAATGAGTAATATATAAGTAATGTGTGTTTGTGTGTCTACAGCCTGTACGTCCTCTGTGTTAAAGAGCTCCATTGTTTAACAATCAAGACACCACACAGTTCTTTCACCCATTGAGCACAGAGTTGTTGTTTTTTTTTTTTTTTCATTTAGCCTTACACACAGTGTTCTGCTGCTATAATTACTCTGCACCAAATCCAAGACTAAAAATAGTCCAATTCAAATGCACCATTTAACATTGGGTAAGGTAATGGTGACACCCACGGATTGTTGGTTTTGGTCTTTTCATGGCATTTGTTAACAATCAAAAAATGACAGACAACTGTGGTGCACGTGTTATTTATATTGTCTCTGTGCTCCTTTTTCCAGTCGAAGATCGAGTACGACCGCCTGATCGCCTCGATCGGTAAAAAGATGCCGCCAGAGGCGGGCATCAAGGTGCGCTGGCGAGGGGGAGGTATATCTCTGGCCCAGCGCAGAGACTTCATCCAGCAGCTGCAGAGTCTCAGTGGAGAGGCTCCGAGTATGCCCCTGGAGCTCAACCCCAAAGAGTTCCAGGGCTTTCACCTGGCACTGCTCAACAAGGTACGGCTGGATTGAAAGACTCCCTGAGGATACACTGCGAGAGTTAATAAGTCATGGTTACACACATCGACGTGTCTTTACCGAGCTGCATTTACATGCACAGTTGTGATTTTTAATGTTCAGTTTGAGAGTTGCTTTTTCAAATCTCACTTTTACTCATATGCCTTCTTGGCATTACTTCCAACAATCCTCCTCAGGCATTTTTTGGAGATCTTTTCAGTCTGTTTGAAAAGTCTGTCTCCCTCACAGTATATCCACTATATATCCACTCTGTTTCAGCTCAAGTACAACAGTATTTCACCAGAAAACGACCACAGTTAAACCCAATCCCGTCTGTCTTGTTTTCCTCACCAGGGCCTCAAGCCGCTAACCTTCAGAAATCCCTACGATATCCCTCGCAGCCATCTGCTGGACCAGCTCAGTCGAATGAGGAGGAACCTGCTCAACACCAGTGTGTGTAATCTCAGAGGGCAGGACTCAGGTAAGTCACTGTCTCCCACATCTGCTGTTGGTCATCAGGGTATTCTGTTATTCCTGTAACTCCTGACTTAAGCAAAAAGGAAGATTTTCAGCTGACGTTTAGTTCTCTTTGAGAGCAAAAATAACAATCCTCCCTCCATGTTCCTGAATTTCCCTGTCTCCTGTCCAGACCAACTCCACAGCGTGCCAATAGCCCAGATGGGCAACTACCAAGACTTCCTTAAAGCTGCTCCTCAGCCTCTTCGAGACGCAGACCCCGAGCAGCCTAAACGTTTGCACACATTCGGCAACCCCTTCAAACTAGACAAGAAGGTAAGCCCCGCCAACTCGCACTGGACGAAGAGCAGACTGATTCATGATTGGTGAAACTTGCAGACTGACCGTCTCCCTCACTCCTTTCAGGGAATGATGATCGACGAGGCGGATGAGTTTGTAACCGGTCCTCAGAACAAGGGGAAGAGACCAGGAGACAACAGCAACATGCCAGGCGGAGGGCCCAAGAGACGTCGCTGCATGTCGCCTCTGCTGCGCCTCGGCAGAGCCTACACCCCTCCAGTAACACCGCCCGCCAGCCCCCGACCAACAGCAGGTGAGATTTATATACCGCATTTTCTGCACTATAAGGCGCACCTAAAAGCCTTCAGTTTTTTCAAAAGCCGACATAATCCGATGCGCCTTATATATGGATCAATATTGGTTAATCATGGCTACCGTAGTCAGGGGGCGTCGCCGAAATAACCATAGACATATATACGTAGACGCATTGAGCGCTGAATCGTACGTCGACGTCGCCGCCATTTTGGATGTGGCAAAGTAGAGCGCAACCCTTTTCCTTGTATTTGTTTACGGGCAGATCTGCCACATCCAATATGGCGGACACATTAACGTATCACAGCAACGGGCCAACCTGCTCAATGAGGCGTCTATGTATATATGTCTATGGAAGTAACAGCGGTAAGAACGGTAAAGAGGAATTCCAGTCCAACACCATTTGTGTCGCGAAAATACTACGTCACTGACATTACCTCGGGAAAAATAATAAAACAGCTGTTCATTTTAGGAGTGAATGGAGTTGTCAGAACGCTGGTTTGTATTGTATTAATAAAGTTTGACTGACTTATCTGACTGTTTTGTTGACATTCCCTTTAGCGCAGCTCCATCTAGTGGATGCATAATGCAACCCCAGCCACTACTGTAGCTTCTATTCTATGCGCCTTATAATGCGGTGCGCCCTATATATGAAAACAGTTTTATAATAGGCCATTCATTGAAGGTGCGCCTTATAATCCGATACACCTTTTATAGTGCGGAAAATACGGTATTTTAAAATGTTGATGGGCATTTCTTTTTAAAAATCTATCTCGTGGTGTAGTTTGAAGGTGTTATGTGGAGCTTCAGTGTTTCTCACCAGAATAGATTTGTCATATAAACTTCCTTTTTTTTTTTTTAAATGCTAAAATCTGCATTGTTTACCTCCATGTTTACTTCCTCTTCCCTGCCTTTGTTGGCACGTTTCTCCACTTCTTGGCACAATTACTGTTAAAATTAAAGGTCCAGTGTGTCAGATTTAAGAGGCTCTATTTACAAAAAATGACAGAAAAGGGATATAATATTCATAATTGTGTTTTCATAGGCATAAGATGTTTGACGTTTGAATGTTCGCTCTTTAAAAACACATAGGTTCAAACCATTCGAATATCTATATTTGTGCATTATGTCAGTAACAGGAGGATAAACTAATACGAGACATAACTACTTGTAGTTAAGTATTTTTATTTCAGTTTTAACTTTTGCTTGGAGTCCAAACCACTCTCTCTGCTGCTGAGTTGGGCTCTGAACTTTCTACCATTTCGTTTTTCTCTCTGCCATCTGCATCTGCCACAGTTTTTGTCGCGTCTTACTTTCAGCAGTGAGTGACGCTGTGCAAGTGCAACTCCTGTGACCTGTCCCTGACCCGTCATGCAGTGCGGCCACTCGCAAAACACTGATGTGTTTTTTTTTTTTTTCCCCAGTCGAATGTTTTTTTTTTTTTTTTTTTTTTTTTTTTTAAATATTCTAAATTTGAAAAAAAAAAAAATAGATATAATATATATATATATATATATATATATATATAAATATATATATATATATATATATATATATATATATATTCAAATTTAGAATATTCGTTGACAGCCCTAATAAGCTGCCATAGAATGAACCTTTTCTATGTCCAGACCCTGGGTTTCGTTTGATTGCAATCTGTAATTTCACCACTAGATGTCACTAAATCTTACACGCTGCTTAGCACAGAGAATACAAATATGTCTGAAACGGTAAACCAACTTGGTTCCCGTCAGCTGAATTTAGTTGTTTACAATATTTTTAACTCATATGCCTGCATGTCGGTGCAGAGTATTTTTAACCCTAAACGACCAACTCCACTCGAGTTGATGATGGGAATTTATTTATTTATATTTTTTTCTTCTAAACTTGCAGACATGGACATGAGTGACGGAGCACCAGAACCAGACCTGATCATCAACCACCTAAACCAGAACCACTACGGCTCAGACGGGAGCTCGGACTCAGAGGTAGATCATCCCTCGGGGCCTCCCGATCACCAGGAGAACCACATGTCCGCCGACCCCCAGGACCTACGGCACAGGGAGGACGACGATGATGATGAGGAGGAGAACGGACGACCCCAGTTGGGCGAGTTGCCGCCGGGCTGCGAGGGAGGACTGGAGATGGTGCTGGTGGAGGACCAGCCGCCTCGCTACCTGTCACCCACAGCTCTGAAGAAGCACATCCACACGGAGACGGCAAAGGTCAACAACGAGCTGAGGGCGCTCATCACCAAGGAGATCAGGAAACCTGGCAGACGTATGTACTAAACATAGTCTGTGAGGGGGTGGGACTGCATGTAGGACTGTCTTCCATACTAGTGGTGATCTGGTACCACACAGACCAAAGTATTCATTTAGATCCACAAATCTTTTTTTTTTTTTTTTTTTTTTTTTTAAATTTAACAAAGGACAAAGAAGACATTTCATTCAGTACCAAAAAAGTATTGTGGTTTAACACTGAGCTTTACTTGCACATAATTACAGGAACAATTGAACCTCAAATTGCGATCGGGGGCTGTTACTGCATTTTTATTCCCTTTTGACAAAAGCAGAAGACAGAAACTGGCCCGTCCTCCTTCGATGTGTTGTTGTTCCATTTTTCCAGTAGAAACCACAGAAGTGTTGCCTCCTTTAGGCCAATCAAGCATTGTTTTGACCCCAAAGTTGTTTTTCTCAAAAACTGTGGATTACAAAAACACATGCTGTGAACTGAATTTGGTTTAAATCAGTGATGCAATCGACGTCTGATGTCTTTTTTTTCCCATACATTAGTAAGGTTAGTTCATACAGTACCAATCAAAACCTTGGACATCCTTTATTCAGTGTTTCCTACATTGTAGATGAACGCTGAAGACATCAAAACTATGAAGGAACACGTTGAATTATGTGGTAAATAAACCAGAACATGTAGATTTAGATTTTAAAGTAGCCACCTTGCACACTCTTGACATTCTGTCATTCAGCTTTATGATGTCATCGCCTGGAATGGTCTTGAAGGAGTTTCCAGAGGTGTTGAGCGCTTGTAGTCTTCAAGAGAGCCAGTCTCATCATAGCATTTGATGGTTTTTGTGACCACACTTGATGGTACGTTCAAAGTTGTGTGTGTCATGTCTGAAAGTAATGCTAAACTGTTGTTACTTTTACTCAATTGAGTATGGATTAGAACTATACGCCAACACAACGTCTGAACAACAACTGAAGACGTTGAACTAAATGAATGACTAAGACTGTCCAGGTGACAACTTCATGAAGCTGACTGACACTACTACTGGCTACTTTGAAGAATCTAAAATATAAAGCACATTCTAAATTGTTTAAGACTTTTTTTTTTTTTGCTCACCACATAATTCCTTGTGTTCATTCACAGTTTTGATGTAAAGAAAACCACTGTGTCTCCAAAGTGTTGACCGGTACTGTATGTCCATGCTTCAAACATGAAGAGGAAAAACTGAATAGGCCAAAATATGTAGCTCTTACAGTTACATAAATGTGTCACTCTTTCTATGTAATATCCTTAAATCAAAACTCATTTTAAAAATGAAATTGGTTCATTCATGAAGAAAAATTGAGGCAGTCAAAGAAGTACCGGTAATCGAGAGTCGTCGCATGAGTCGCACCCCTAGAATGGATCACCTGGATGATCAGACACATTGTGTGTTTTTAATCTTGAACCTTTTACTGAATGTATAAAGATTTAAGGAACACTGATCATCACTGACTTTGCTGCTCTTTGTGTTTCAGACTATGAGAAGATCTTCCTCCTCCTGAAGCAGATCCAGGGAACTCTGGACACCCGACTCATCTTCCTCCAAAACATTATCAAGGAGGCGGCCAGGTAAAGCATGTGCCTCTGCCCCGTCTGCAGTTTTAGATCCTGCGTTAGCCTGAGAACCCTGAAAATGTTGCTTTTCATGATGCTAACATAACATTTGTGTTCTGTCGCTTCAATCCAAAGGTTCAAGAAGCGCGTTCTCATCGAGCAGCTGGAAAACTTCCTCGAAGAAATCCACAACAGATCCAACAACATGAACCATGTGGACACGCTCTGAGACTGGCTCGTTCCCAAACTGAACTCACTGATAATGAAGCCGAATCCCTTCCTGTAGTGGGAGGGGCCCTCCACGGAGACGGAGACAAGACCGCATCCAGCCCTCAGACTATCACCTCCTGACTGTTTTCATTATCTCAGCATTGTTGATGGTCTTGTTGGTTTGCACACACACACAGACTGCATTATCCAGATATCCAAAAAGGGGTAGTGAGGAGGTATTTTATTGCTGCAGGTGAAGTGTTTGCCCCTGTAGAACATTTGAGCACGGTTGTTTTCCGATCTGCAAGCCCGTCCTGAACCCCCCCCCCCCCCTTATTGTTTGTACACCTCCACCTGATTTTGTTCTTTTTGTTGGAAGAAGGCACAGTAAATGAGGGGGGGCAGCGGCGGGTGGTGGTGGGGTGGTGCAGGACTTATTCTGGAGAGAAAACAGATGGCAGCCTGCGTCTGGATGTCATGTTTTTAATTGTGATGATGTGACAGACAGACTGTGTAGGAAGGGTTCAGGTTGTGTGTGTGTGTGTGTGTGTGTGTGTGTGTGTGCGTGTGTGGTTGCATGTGCGTTTTCAGCCAACTCAGGGTCAAACAGGATCCAGCGGAGATGCTCATGAAATACTTTTCTTTCCTCATGCCTTTTCATTCGTTCACTTTACCCTCCTCATTAGGTTTTTCTACTGTTTTGGGGGGCGTTGTTGTTGTTGTTGTTGTTGTGTGAGAGGATGATTGTTCTGTTCGACTGTTGAAATTTACTTTCTACACTCCACTAACTGAAGCACTCCACTGCTGTGCTCTTAAATTTGTACGACTTGGCTCAACTTGTGGTTTAATTCAAATTCTTGGAATTTGTCGACTCGTGGTTTGCCTACCTGAATATTAATATTATTGAGTAGTAACTTAAAGGTGAATTTTTTTTTTGTTCCCTCTGAGGGGGGAAAAAAATGAGGGTAAACTTCAAAAGTGTCTTTTGCGATGTAGGTTTTCAGAGAGACCAACACAAAGTCAAACCATCATTTTGAATGATGCAACATCATTGGTTACAAATGTTGAAATACAGGGACAAAAAACTCAGGAACTAACACTAATGCATCATAATCAGCAATAACAATGGAGCTACTTTTACCCCCCCCCGCCCCCCCTCCATTTTTATCTTATTTTAGCCTGAAACAGCTGATATGCAACACAAACTGTTGTTCCCCCGGAGTGTTGATGAACTGAGGCCTCGGATGCCAGCTTGTCCCAACGTGCTGGTCGCTGCCAAATAACTTAACCTGCCCCCTGAACTCCTCCAGATCCGCCATGAATCTCAAACCAACTTCTTGTCACTTAACCGTGAAATGCACTTGTGTAAATTTGAGAATGTTTATTTAATGTAATTTAAAAATTAAAACTACCTTGTTTTTGGTCACAGAAGTTTGTTTTCCAACAATCTTCTATCATATTTTTTTTTCCTGTCAGGCCTGTTCAGTTTTTCTCAAATATACACAAATAATATGAATTTAGGTGTAGAGGTCAAGAGTTGATTTCTGATTCAGAGGGCAGCCCTCTTCTGTTCCCTCCCTCCTTGGACAGGGACCAAAATCTGCCATACTTGTCTTTGTTTGTGAAGAGGCCGCTACCAAAAGAGTATTTTGAATACACTGTAAAGATGTAAATAACCCTAGAGTACTATTTAAAGAGAATGTTCAGTGGAAAACGGCCTTTTTGTAAGTATTTCCATGAATAAAGTTTCTATTTTACACTGTGAAGGGCCATGTAAATAAAGTGTTCTGTAAAGATGTGACTCTACGTGTTTTTGTCCGTGTTTGTTGGTGAGTTTAGTAGCAGTGCATCGTTTAGTAATTTAGATTTAGTGCCATCTAGCTGTGAGGTTACACATTGCAACCATCTGCATACTCCTCGCGTCACCATTGCCTTTGAAGCATGTAGGAGATGGCCATGTAACTCTCAAAAAACATGATTTCTGGAACCAGTGTTTGGTCCGTCTGTTCTGGGCTACTGTAGAAACATGGCTGTTCAAAATGGTGGACTCCGTGTAAGAGGACCCGCTCCCTCTGTGGATTAGTGGGTTCAGTCTAAGTTAATAAACACAAAGATTTTCATTTTTATGTGATTGTACATGAATGAAAACATAGTTAAGACATATTGTTCTCTTTCTGCCATATGCTACAATATATATTATTACATATATTATTATTATTACACATTGGACCTTTAATGGAAGAAAGAAGCAAAAACACCCAGAGTGTAAAAACATGTATTAAAATTTTATTTACAGACATGTACAAAAATATTGTCCCTCTTCCCGAAGTGTCCGTGGATCCTCCTGTTGGTCCACAAATAAATACCAGTAGTGAGATAGGGGGTCGGGGTAGGAGTGTATGGGCGTGTATGTATGTGGGTGGTGTTTGGGTAGGTGAGTCTTAGGGTGCTTGGTCTGCTGGGTTCATCACTCGGCCCATGAACAAGATGGATCCTGAAACACAAAAATAAGGTACAATTATTGTATCTGAGTCATATCTTTTTGTCATTTTAAATTCCTTAAAAAATATTTGATTAAAACATCTTTTCAAGTGGAAATTGTGACATATTCTGCATACATATAACACACAGGGCATTTAAGTGGAAATTACACGTTTAATGTTGTTTCTGGCCATTTCTGAATGTTGGTGAGATGCAATCACATTTTCTACCTACCAGACAGCTGTCTGTCTTATAAAGTTTGTGAAAGCTTGAGTTGTACGTTCAATCAATCACAATGTACATAAAGTATGCATAAACGTTTGTCAAACATAAGGATAGGACTGGGGATATTTTATCATTTTGTTCTAGTCACAAAATCCCACGAAAAGACCAAAAAACAACAATGTGTCAGTCTGCCTCTCAATATTTTATGACTGCAAACTGATTTTAATAGTTTCTGGTCAGCAGTGGAGCCCTGTGGCAAGCTTGGAGTCCAGTTTGCACTGCATTACCTCTCGATACTGATAACTGGCACAAATGTTCGATGTTCACTGTGATGGATTACACAAAATAAAGCACGTCTCAATAGTTCGCTGATAGATTTTCTTTCATTTGTAGCCAGAGACACTACAGCATACATAATTACGATGTAAATCTACTGGTATGTTCATTTAATTGAAGCTATTAGCAGAGTTTGAGGAGAAGGACCACACCTCAACTGTGCCACTTCCTACTTTGAGGGGGGTCCGGCATGCCCGGGTGCTACAGCAGATTCCCAGCCGAGTTCACTCTTCCCTCAAAATCTTTTCATTTTGTTAGTAAATCATTTAAATGTATCTTGTTGACGGTGTGGACCTTCATGGTGAAACAGCATCCCCTGCAGACTGAAGGGAGAACCAGTTTGATGCATCTACAGTGTTAAATAATTACCTGTGTTAATCTGTCGTAACAGAAATATGAACGGCCGGTCCGCCTTGAAAACAGGAGCACGGGAACGTTTGAGTAGCACCATAGCTGCAAAGTTTGAAAAAACAATATTTTTTTATCAATCTCACCCCAAAAAGATTTATTCTGTTAATGGAAATGTTTGCGGGCAAGTAGAATCATGTTAAAATAACACAACTATGTAACTCTTTTAATTGTTATGATGCAGGATGTTTATTACCTGTAGCAGCAGCTGCCTTGGTCCCATCTTCTGTGACCTCTATTCTCACTTCATGGAAGGCATCAGACATATAAAGACTCTCCTCCACTGCAGGAAGAAACAAACTGTCAGCTGCCAGCAGATCTACAGTGTGACCTGGAGATTATGGTACAGCAAAAATAAATACAGTCCAAAGTGCTTTAACTGGAGCTTCACGTATATAAAAATAAAAAAAAGATTAATCTGATTACAAAAATGATGTACTGACCTGATATTCCAGTGAAGTCAGCTGCTGTCGGATTAAAGGCGTCACTGATGCCCATGGCGGGAAGCACTGACCTTAGGTTGAACTTGTTCTGCATTTTGAACCTGTGAAAACCAGACAGTTTGTACATCATATACTTCATGCTGGGAAAACAAAAACGGAAAAGATGCTCAAAGTCTAAAAATCTGCAACAAGGTGCAGGATCCTAACCTGGGTAGGAAAATGTCCATTTTGGTTCTGCGCAGGCCGGTTTCCCAGGAGGCCAGCTGACGAGCGGTGAGCTGGGACTCGAGGCAGGACAGCGGCGTCTTCCTCTCGCTGGGTAGGACCACCTGCAGGCTGAGGGAGCGGCCCAGATACGGCAGCTCCAACACAGTGTAACGCTGATCTGATGCTGTCCTGAACTGACCTGCACAGAGGGGCAACAAGTTTATTGATTTATCAATCAATCATTTGGTTTTTAAGTGTTACTAGTGATCAAAGTGACATTTAAAAATTGCTTGTTTTACCCAATTAATAGCCAACACCCAAAGATATCAAATTTCACACTAGAATATTAGCCATGTCAGCAGCCTGGCTCTAACCACTGCAATGTTGGTGTGTTTGTGGTCAGTCAAAAAATAAAAATAAAATAAAACTATTGGATTACAATGAAATTTTGTACTAATAATCAAGGTTCTAACTTTGGTGATACCTTGACCTCTGTTGCAGGTGTTATGGTTTTTTTAGCAAGTGATAGCATAGCTAAATAATAAGTTCCTTCTCTTTGGATGGATGGATGGATGGATGAATGGATGGATGGATGGATGGATGGATGGATGGATGGATGGGGCGTCTCTTACCAAAGCTGACCTCTGTAGCCTGATACATCATGGGCACCTTGATGGCAGTCCCATCAGAGAGGATGAAGGGCAGGTTCTGGGTGTTGGTGAACAGGAACTGTTTCTGCCAGACGCCCCTGAAGGCCACCGTGTTGACCAAGGCCATCTGCAGCCTGTGGCCCCACCACAGGGCCTCCGCCTGGACCTCGCCTGAGCCCGAAAGCTCCCCGCTGCTGCTTCCTGCCTGAATGTGCCACGTCTCATCTGGGAGGCAAAGAGGGATGGGCAAAGTTTAATGTAAAGGGCATGTGGTCTGCAACTCATCTGCTGGAAGTCTGCAGACTATTGTCTGATGTGTTCTGGTGCAACAGTTGTAAATACACTCAATATGGAGTTTGGGGGGATGGAGGACTGGAGAGTATCTTTCAAGACAACTGTTGACACTGTAGTTGAGAGTATAAGTTCAAAACATAAGCCTAGTCTCCAACATGGGTGTCTGGCCTCCCTGGCCAGAGTCAAAAGATGATTAACAGGATAAGAAGGCTAATCTTTTCTGTGAATATCACCTCTAATAAAAATACTTTGAGCTCTGGAATGCAAGAGATTTTCTTCATGTACAGGCTCACAAGCCCAAAATTAGTGCTCTAAGATTAAGAAATAGGAAAATGAATTTATTATTAATTTGTTTTTCATCACTAGGGGTCAGGGGAACTCCACAACAAGCTCAAAGACGGCCCTGACACAGTATCACTCTATGAAGCTGTTGGATGACAGGAAACTATTATTGCTGGTTTACACATCCTGCAGAAATATTATTCATTATTCCACTGAAGTCTCCTTTTTGCTCCTGGTTGGACTGCATTTATTCCTGAGAATAAAACATTATTAGCTGCTGAATGCTCCACTATGCTAACCTGGCTGTACTTTTA
The DNA here is from genome assembly GCF_000972845.2 of Larimichthys crocea. Taxonomy (NCBI): domain Eukaryota; kingdom Metazoa; phylum Chordata; class Actinopteri; family Sciaenidae; genus Larimichthys; species Larimichthys crocea. Next base: position 4,033,650 of record NC_040027.1, on the reverse strand, counting down.
GTGTGTTTTTTTTTCTTTTTTTTCCTCATTGCATATTTCTTTTCCTTTCTTTATTTTATCTTATTTTTATTTATTTATTTTGTTGACATGTTCGAAATAAAAATTCTCAAATCAAATCAGTTATATAGCACCTTTCTAGTCTTCTAGAACTCAAGGTGCTTTTGCACTGCATATCACATTCACCCATTCATTCACATATTCACACACTCACTCACTCACACACACTTAGGTGCTGGGCAGGTAGTGAGTACAGTGAGTTTATCAGAGCTTGTTTGCTGCAACACAACTAGAATCAAGGTTGATGAGAGTGCTGAGACTGAACAAAACTGTAAATGTTGTAAAACCAAAACAAGAATCTAAATGAGGCTTAATGGAGCTGCAGAGATGATAATTCTCTGTGGCTTCACGACAGGGACGCCCTTTGTTATCGCACGTGCTAATTGTCATGCCTGTAATCTGTCTTGCTTACCGTGTGCGTTCCTGGCGCGCTCCAGCTGGCCACGAGTGTGGTTGGGTTGGCTGAAGTTGGCTCGGACAACGCTGGTGTTGGCCCACACTGCCGCATGTTGCGTGAACTTGGTCAGGAGCTGGACGCCGTTCTGTATGAATAATGTGCAGGTCTGCTGCAGCCACACGCCCTGGCTGGTGTTGCTTATGTCACTCTGTGAATGCAACAGGAAGTCTTGAACCTGGGCATCTGCAGGAGAGGAAGAAATGGAGGATAGGTCAGATGTGGTGGTGTTTTAGAAGCTCTGGGAAGTTTCAGAAAGGGGAAAGTTTCAGTTTGAACTTTCTAAGTTGTACAAAAGTGGATGGAAACCTTTAAAATACTGCAACCTGTTGTTGACCTTCAGTCTCAGTATCTATGAGTCATCTGCTTTGCTTCCATGTCTGATCATCAGCACTGTCAAAGACCTATAATTTATACCATTTTCAAAAAACTGCTGGAAAATGACTTCTTAATATTTTCACAACAGAAGAATCATTACCTAAATGGATCCAATTCAGCAGCCTCCAGCTTGTTTCTCCTGCAACTTAACTGAATTTGCAGCATGTCCCTGCAGGACTGAGCACAAACAAACGCTCATTTGATTTAATTTGAGCTTTGCTTAACACATTCTCTCAGTCTGGTGAGCGCTACAGACCTCAGGGATCTTCTCATCTCACTTTACTAACAATGAATCATTTCAGAGCTGAAACCATGAGTTGACTAACTGATTGTTTTAAGATTTAAGCTTGTTATAAGATAAATCTGCCAACTATTTCGATAACTCAATTATTTAAGTCATTTATCATGAAAAATGCAAAACATTTGCTGGTTTCATCCAAGCAGCAGCCTCTGTGGCTGTAAAGTAAAGCCAATGCAGAAGTGTCCAAAACTGCAGTTCCTCAAACGTCCACTTGAGGCTGGATACAGAACAAGTCAGTCTCCATAAGTCCCCATGTTCAAATGTCCAACTTCACAGCAGAAATAAATATGTTTACAGCCTGGTACAAAAAACTGTTTTGGTCTCTATAGATAATTTCCACGTTCATGACAACTGTACTGAGGGTGAACTTATATACAACTCACCTGCTCAAATTATATTAAGGCTTAAAGTTATGCAGGATTAACAGCGTGGTCACTTTGGCTGACAAGTGGGTGCTTGTTTGAGCACCCAGGCGTCATTCTACCCGCCTCAGGTCCACCAATGATCCACGTCTTTGCCGATTTTTAGATTAGCTTTTAGATTCAGAGTGACCAACATGGTAGTGGCCATTTATTTTGAGCTTCAAAATGGCTCTTCAGAAAGGATGACATCACACACAAGGCGTCCATCCTTTATACTGTCATTATGATCATTAATCACATGATTGTGATGTTTGAATATCTTTTCTTTGTAGTTGGTGGAAATCATTTTCAGATCAGGTATCCTGCTAATTAAATATCTGACACATGAGATCACATCATGGAGTTAAAAGTAACAGTAGCTCCAGCTCTCATTTTGTTTGCAATTAAACACATTAACCTCTCGACCCTGAGGCCGAGCTGCAGGAGTGGTTAATGAGATTAGAGTTGGTGTGTCGGCAGGTATTATGGCTCCAGACACCACTGTGCTCTGCAGGGCCAGTAGCAGCAGCAGCAGCAGCACCGCTCCACACCACCTGGCACCAACAGCACTGAGGGCCACCAACAAACCTCTCCAACCTCACATCTCTCACAGCACAGCAAGCTCTGCCTTCTTCATCGCCACATCAAAAAAACATGGGATGACTCCTTACCGTTCACATTGTATCCGAGTGTTCCCTCCAGCTGAGCCAGCGTGTTGCCCCTGGCACCGAGCTGCAGCAGCCCCAGAGACAAGGACACGCTCACCGGTGACACGATCAGGTTGGAGCTGTTCTCTGTCTCAGTGAGCGTCTGGTAGAGGCTGACGGCGAACCTGTTGTGCAGCTCTCCCATGCTGTCCTGAAGGCTACCGTTACAGTGGCTCCTCTCCACCAACCAGAAGCAAATGAAGAGTGAAGCCACTGGCAGGCGACGCATGTCCTCAGTGCTGCAGGAGGGGAAGTGTCCACAGGGTGCAACAGGGTGGCCCCCAAAAAAACAAAAAAGTCCTGTGAAGCCAAAAGAAAGAAGATAAATAACCCACTCGGGTCAACGAGGTCAGCTATCAGGCAACTTCCAGTGGAATTTGCATCAGTATTGTGACAATATGATCGTGCTGTGGCTTTATCTGATTTATACCTGGGCCCACCCACAACAGGTATATGGATGATATGCATCATTCATAACTGTCAATGTGCAAATACAGAGACACGGCACTATAGCTCTATGTTCCTTCTACTTCTGTGGATGAGTGACCTCAGATGAATTCAACTAATAATTTGTGTTATTTCTATGAAGCGATGTGAAGTGGCAAAATCTGAAAAGACACAAGGCTTAAACGTAGATGGCAGTATGATGAAGAGCTGCAGCAACTCACTGTAGACTCATTTATGAACATTATTATCAATCTTTGACAAACGAGTGCAGTTTAAGCAGACAGACTGTTATAAAATACAGTGAAGGCTAAGCTCATTGTGGAGGGAGGGAATATTACCAATTAAGCTAATCAAACATTGTAATTATTTTTCACTTCACTCATTAAAAATGTTTGCAGAGATATTAGTCCATACATATAGCATGGGGACATAGTTAAAGGTCCAGTGTGAAAGATTTAGAGGGCAGAATATGACAAAAAAAAGAGTGTATAATCACCTGGAAATCAGAATCAGTTACTTAATGATATGAATACTAAATGAGTTTTTTACCTCTAGAGGGAGCGGGGTCTCTTCTACAGAGTCCACCATGTTGCAGCGCCATGTTTCTACAGTATCCCAGAGTACAGTAACCAGAGTTCGGATGAGCTTTCACACTTGCCCAAACAAAGCGGACTATCCGAGGAAACAAACTCGTTTAAAGCTAACCAAACAGCTCTGGTGTGAAAGTGCCCTAAATCTTACACAGTAGACCATTAAGGTCCGGTGTGTGACATTCTAGAGTATCTATTGGCAGCAATGGAATATAATAATTCATTAGTATGTTTTCATTAGTGTGTAATCAACTGAAAATAAGAATTGTGTTGTCTTAAAATGAGCCCTTTATATCTACAGTGTAAGTGGGCCCTTTTCCAACATGTAGAACCAAACTGGATCTTTAAGTACTGTACAGTACTTTTTGAAGTACCTTTACTTAATGATTTATTGCATTTGGTGTAATAGTACCTCCACCTTGACCTGCTGCTATACACATAATATTAATATTAATCCAATAATATTAACTCACTGGGGCCATCTTCATAATTATGACTTCCACCTTTGATAGTTAAGGAGTGTATTGCAGCTGATAATTCACTTGCATTGGATCTGATACTGCACAGACTTCCTTCTGTCTCCGCAGATGAACTATGTAATCATGATGGAGGTGTAATGTGATGATTTTTTATTTATGTATGAGCTCAGTAGAAGTGCTGCAGGTGCAGCTGCGGGTCCTACCTGCGCACAGGTGAGGTAGAATCCGTTTGACTCCAGCTGTTCTCTCGGACAGGCACCGGAACCATCCAGCCTCTGCAGGGCGCTGTGTCCTGTCTACCTGTCCCCGTCAGCTGCTTCTTGTCACTGAATCTGTCCTCTGCTGTCCCCGGCTGTCTGTACGTGCCTCTGGTCCGGTCCTCCGGTCGTGTCTCACTGAAGCACTCTGTAGTCATAAGACCGTGTTTAAAGGGGAACGCTCCGCGCCGTGTTTGCGGTCTCCGTCGGCGATGTCCGTACCACTCGTCCGGGATTCCTGCAGCCCCGGAGCTATAAGGAGCCAGGCGGAGGGAGGCATGTCACTGACCAGCAAATCCCAAACCGGGCAGAGGGGAGAAAAAAACACCCCACACACACGCGCTCACAGCACGGCACGCATGCATGCACGTTGTCTGAAAAATATTTGGATCTATTAATAGTTATTCACTTTGTTGTTGGGACAGCTATTCTCTTCCATTGCACTCTTCCCTGATTCTGGGAACTGGGATTGTTAAGTGCAAAAGCTTTATGGAGATGCCACAAGTGGTATTCCATTCAGACAGAACCACAGGCTCCTGGGAAAAGTAGTTTTAGTGATAAACTTTTAATAGAAATTGGTATTGTTGATGCAGTGCAATTTGGACACATGTACTTGTTATGATTATATTAGAATTGTTCCAACAGAAAGAACCCCAGCTCGGCGTCTGTCTTTCAGCCTTTTATTTCACCAAGCTCTCACCAACGACTAAAAGTCAGTCCCAGATACACTTTTGTCTGGAGGCTTCTTGCTCGGTCATTTGCTCCTTTTCTCTCCTTAGCGTCATCCATCAATATCCCCTTCAGTCTTTTTCGTCTCTGTCAATATGTCCAAAATGGGTGCTGAGCTTAGTTACATTGCCTGCATCCCCAGCTCCAGTTCTGGCACGACACCAGCTCGGCTCCCAGTCAGCATTCACCTGCACCCCAGGAATGAAAACCTCATCTTCCCATGGTTCAGAGCGCCTGTGGTACAAACACACTCCTGTACTCTGTACTCCAAGCACACAGTCAGGACAGGGCAGCCTGGCTGACAAACTAAGCTAACATTATCTAACCTTAAATGTAACTGTAAGTCACAGAGAGTTGCAGTAGTCAGAGGACATCAGATTGAAAACACTTCCTCCATAAAATATTACATTACATTACATTACATTGCATTTAGCAGACGCTTTTATCCAAAGCGACTTACAGAGGAGGACATGAGCTGAGAAAGGTGTAAAGGAGCACAGAGTAGTTGTTAGTTTTGTTAGGCAGGGAAGCATTCTCGAAACAGAAAGGTTTTTACAAGTTTTTTAAAGGTACGTGAGCCTTTAGTAAGACGCTGAGATAGGTAGGGGCAGATCCTGAGATGGTTTTGTAGGCTAGCGTCAGAGCTTTGTGTTTAATTCTGGCAGCTACAAAAAATATGATCCAGTCGGTGTGTGACTTAGTGCTGTAAAGCCTTACATACTTCTCACAGGTGACCATACTCAAGTTATGTAGTGCAGAAAACACACATGTACAAATGACAGACGCCATTCACCTGATTACAAGTCAGTGTATCATCAACATAATTCAAAACGGTTTAATATCGCAGAACGAGAATGAAGAGTATTTAAAGGGAAAGAAGTCTCATGAGGTATGGATAATACCTCCAGAAATAATAATATATAATACATATGCTCTCTGTGTTGCTGACATGTTTCTCATTAGCTGGTTTTCACTGAAACGCTGATTATTCCTGTCCGTGTGTCATGATGATTCATCTAACAGTCTAACAGTCAGCCTTATGGTACAAGAATGTTGTATTTTTCTACTGTAATGATGCTGTACATGCTCATAATAATGTCACTAATGCAAACTAATGTAGACAGTTAAAGTAAAATGTCCCTGCGCTTGAAACTCTCAGAACCAAGCGGATTCTCCTATCTTAGTCTCAAAGAGGACTCTTGTATTTCAAGACCGGTCAATACCACAACTGCAGGGATATCACTATCCACAGAAGTTTTCCACAGCAGCCATTTTGACATGAAATAGTAGGTAAACACGGGTGTTACCAATGATAATAATTAAGGTTCAGTTCCATTCAGGTCAAACAGAGTCAGGGTGTTGCTGTGCTGCATGTTGGCTCACTGGAAAGTCTCTGCTGCACTAAATGGAACAGACACAGCTGTGAAAAGGTCTATTGTGATCATATTTAGCGTATTTTCTTTTTCTTGTGATTGATAGAGTTCAGGCTATAGAGTCATACAAACAAAGATACACACACATACCAAGACATCTGTTCTTTTGTATTATCATTTGGCCTTTTATTGCAACGATGAAAAGACTTTTTAGCTCTGGTATCTGCTGAATCAGCATTTCTAATTGGTTTGACTGTGGACTCACTCATCGTGGACATGTTTCTGGTCCAGCATGTGATAATTACAACATTTCATCCATCAGGAAGCATTTTATTAATGTACACACAAGAGCTGCAGCTTATAAAATGGAATTCAAAGTGAAAAAAAAGATAATATACAATAATGTACATAAAATCCAAAAACTGCACATACAACAAAAATATAAACGCAACACTTTTGTTTTAGTGCCCAATTTTTATGAGGTGCAAACAAGGGTCATGTGTCTAAAACTTTGTTCATATTCTTTTGCCAAAATAATCCATCAACCACAGGTTTGGCATATCAGTGCTCATTGACCTGCATGATTATGACACAGGTGTATTTGGACCTCACAGTAACACTCCAAAATCTGTCAATATAATCAAAGTAAAATGTATATGATATATCATATTTACGTATATAAACAGTCACATTTAAATATCAGAATCTACATGGTGGATGAACAGGTCAGTTTGACCTGAATGGAACTGAACATTAATTGTTAATTGTGTGTAATTGTTGTCTCTTGTCTTCCCCCTACCTGCTCTGCACCTCATCACCTTCAGCTCATCAACTAATCAACCCTCCCAGTAAATATGCCCGATCCAGAATGCTAACTACGCAGGGCCTACTTTTTACACTTGTCTTTGTTAATCCTGTTGTGCCTGTACTCCAGGAATCCACTTTAAATGTCACTCACCTGCCATGCATGGCATCTTGGATCTGATCTGAAACATTCATTGCAACAAAAGCATCAATACTACAGATACAAGGTTTTGTTTTGAGTATTAATACTGGCATCAGTAGGACCATAACATGTTCAATGACATCCTGAGCAGGGAATATTTTCTTAGTACTGCAGTATTTGCATCTACGTTGGTTGTCCATGCAGTGATCATTCACCGAATGAAGATTACTTTATTTGTCATTAAAAAGGTTCATTAGCTGCAGTATTGGTATTGTAACCAGTAATCCTGGGACTGGAACTATTTAACATTGGATCTGAACCAAATTTTGTGATATACAGTATATATAGAACACATTGTCTGGGGATCATGAATGACCAAATCTTCTGCCAACCCATCCAATATATGTTGAGATCTTTCTGTTTGAATTAAAGTGGTGGACTGACAGACAGACTGACATTGCCATCTTCACTAGTAAGGCTGAAAACACAACAGTTATCTTCATCTAAAACCCACAAAAAGAAGAAAAACTAGAGCAAATGATTCTGCTGTCCTCATACACTACTGCTGTATATTCAGAATCTTGCATTCAAGTGACAAACAACGTTGGAGTGGAAGCAGCAGGGCCAATAACAATCATCCCCTCTTTGTACGTAGGGCCAACTTTTGGACATCTCCTCTTCATCTCCACACTAAATAAAGGGACTTATTCACCTTTTTATTGTATCTTTCTGACCTTTACCATGTACTTATTATGGTCATTGTCACATGTACATGAAGAATTGCTAGTGATAACCCTGTATTCAACCTGAAATCAGTCTGCTATGGAGTGATCTCCCCTCAAATGTCCCTCTTAATTGGGAACATGATGGTCAGCAAAATAAACTGTGGACATTTTTTCCCATGAAGGAGAGATTGGCAGCCACCAGGTATTTGGCTGCTTTGTCAAACAGGGAATTCCGGCCATTACTGGACTCGACTAATTAGTGGAGCCGTGGCTTGGCTTAATTAAACAGAGTCGCCACATTCTTGAAAACCCAACACCCTAAATCCGGGAGTGGGAATTTGGAATTTCAAAGACTGAGATGAAACAGATGAGATGTCATGGTAGCTGGCCAAAGACAATTGTTTGAAAAGATGCCACCATAAACAGTAGCTTTCATCTTGGCGGTTGTGAAGCCTTTGAAGAAACACTATGTTAGAAGTTCATATTTGTGAAGTAGAAATAATGATTTGTGCTCTTTGATCCCTGGACCAACTGCAAAGCAAGCTGCCGCTGCTTTACTCCACAGTGTCCCTCTGCAGTGTCTGACAGTACCTATGCACTAAAGAAAATTCTTCACTTATCTGTGCCGGTAGTTATGTGTACTCGGCACATTACATTCATAACAATATGCTAAAATTAACAGCACAGAGCTGCCAGTTTGGTCAGCTGCCACTTGGTTACGGCCAGGCCAAGCTGAAGTAGCAAGCCAGCATGCCAATCAGTTTGTGCCAGGCTACAGTCAACACTGCTGTGGTATATAACAGAGCTGTTCTGCAATGTCAGGGCCCTAGTCAAATCTCAAGTCTTTATAAGGAAATGAAAAATCAAGATGAGAGTCTTACATTGTCTTGTCAAAGTTGTGTTTATATAGTTAGGACCATCCAGTGAAAAGACCTAATACTGAAAGTAGCTTTGGTGCAGTCTTTCATGGTTCCCAGAGGATGAATCCTGATGACTTTAGTGATTCTCTGGTTACATGAGGATTACATTTTTGTTGTGAACAGACTGATTATATCACTTAGGATCAAAAATGAATTTGCAAGTCAACAACTTTGCTAGCAGCCAAACATCAAGCAAGTGCAACAACACAAGACATAGCAGTCAGCTACTATTAATTACTCTCAACAACAACTAAAAGGCTTCTAACTCTCCCTCAGTGCTTGTACTATGTACATCACTGAAAGCTGATGGGGCATTTTCTACATAAAATATGATCTAGTTTCACCAAACTCAGTCAAATCTTTGGTGGTGTGTGACTTTGTAACATTTGTGCTCCGGGTACGATCACCCATGTAGAAGTACGTAATGCCAGACATCCCAAGTCTCCCGGAAGTTCCGGGAGTCTCCCTGATATTAACAGTGGCTCCCTGATGCCCGCGAGCTAGGTAAAACATCCCGGATTTTGGATTACGCGAGAGAGATTAAAAAAAATGCGAGTGCGAGCATAAAGAAAAGATAGTACCTCGCGCATCATGCTCGGATTACTTTCAGTTACATTGCGCAGGCATAGGCGAGAGGAGGGGAGGGGGGTGAGCGCGTGAGACTGAGATACAATGAGCTACATGAAGCACCCGTGCATGCATTCAAGCGAAAACTCTGTTCAGCGTGTTCTCGTGTTCAGGGCGACTGGTTGCGAGAGAGAGCGCGCCGATTGGTTTGGTCAGCAAAATACACCACAATGCAAAATACACTACAATGATTGCAAACGACATGTCGAGGTATGCCAAGTTCATCACGGCCCCCCCCCCCCCCACATCTCCCGGAAATGACTTTTTGGAACTTGGGATGTCTGTAATGCTTTACAGCACAATGTGCAAGAGCAGACATACGGGGAGAAGAGTGGGAATGACAGAGATACAATTCACCTGATATTAATTTAATTTGTTTAATTAATGTTTTGTTAATAAGTAAATACCTGCAAAACTACTGACATTCCTTTAAGCCTCGCTTTTGTATTTAGTGCTAATTAGGAAATCTAGCATGCTAAACTACAACATGGTAAACAGTCTAACTGCTTAACATCAGTGCGTTTACATGCTGCTATGCTAGCATTAGCACTAGCTCAAAGCACCTTTGTGTGTAAATAAGCCTCACCGAGCGGTGGACTCTCTGAGCTTTGCTTCATTGATTTTTCTCATGTAAGTAAAATCTGAGTTGTGTACTGGGTCCAGTCCAAGATTAAAGTGTACAGCTCTAGATAGATATTTCATGAATTTCAGGATGGACCATAACATTCACCGGTAAATTTTACTAAGCTTTCCTTTTTAGACATACCACAAGAGAAAAAGTGAATGTTTACGCATCGGTTGGGTTTAATGAAGTGATATTAGCGAAATGTCCTCAACAATGATACTAATACATAACATGTGCATGGTAGTCTGTGTTTTCAGGAGCTTATCATTATTCCGTGTTTTTCCTTCCATACCGAAATATGTTCATTGATGAGTGTCTGTGTGACTCTGCGACGCCTCCACCTTCCTCCACTCGGCAGCAACTTAATCCCTAACTAACGGAGACTATCCCCAGGCTCTCCATTCACACCGCTCACACCAGTTCCCTCTCCACCACCTGACCTTTGACCTTGTAGGAGAAATGATAATGAACAGGCAAGAGGAGGGGGTGGGAACGACGACAAACCACAGGAACTTTGTGTGGTTTGTGTTTTAACTTCATCCAACCACCAGAAAAGGACCTGGTAAACAAATGAAGAAATAGATACAGATGGTGAAAAAGAAGAAGAACATCAACATCATCATCATCACAACACTAGGGTCCTGTTTACCACATTCAAATTAGCAGTGTTTTACTACTCCGTCTTGGTCTTAAGACCATTTTTTTAAGGTCTTGGTCGATTTCTGAGACGTTCACATGGTCTTGATTGCCTGTGACAGGAGAAGAAGCTGTGGTTATCTGGAAGATGTCAGCCAAATCTTCTGTAATAAAATTTGACTTCCTAAACCACAAAGAGTTCAAAACAGCATCCAAAAGAAAAGACAGAACAATATATAAATCCTGCGATGCAGCATGACTGAGACTGCAAATATCACAACTCACCCCAAAAGATTTGGCAAATATATATATAAATCTACCTACGTAGACTCTATACTGTCCGGCCCTGGTCTTGATTCGGTCTCGCCCTGCCTTGGTCTTGCTCTTCACATTGATCTTACCCCCACAGAGTCTTGGTCTTGTACTCATGACTCGGTTTAGGTGGTCTTGACAACGACACTGCAAATTTGTTTGGTTCCCTTTGCGTTGCCCGGCAACATGGCTATATCTGACGGAAATGTTGCTTTTATAATCATGGGAGTTATTTAACATTGTGTGGATAGTTTTTTTTTTTTCACCAAATGTAGTTTTTCTTTTGTTTTTTTAAAATTATCATCACAAAGTTGCCTCATGGAGAATAAGCTGTTACAGAAAATGGATGGATTGAAGTTGCCTCATGGTATTCGGAGCTACAGTGATGCAATATAAAAACATCCACACTGTCAGGAACCTTTGCACAATTAAAATGATCTGACATTTGTTGTGGAAATGGAAAGACTGGAACAGCAAATCATTTTACTGACCTATAGAAATAGCTGGTGCTCTTTATTTGAGACTTTATTGTAAAGTCAGTACTTTTGTCAGTATTAAGAAGAGATGCACCGAGCACAGTTGAGCTGTGACTGACTCATTCTGCTTCACCTCCAGTGCCCTACTTCGCTTCAGGCTCCTGGGCCTTTGGGCAGTTCAGGCGGGGAGGGATTAGAGGGGATGCTGGTGTGCAGGGCCGGGCCAGGCTGAAACTACGCCAGCAGCGCGTTGAGCCGGTGTCGCCAGAGCGATCTGCCAGGTACGCCACGGCGGATTAGAGCCACTAGTGCTGGCACTGTGAGAGGGGCGACGTGAGGGGATGTGTCCCACGTAGCCCTCATCCTGCAGGAGCATGGCTCTGGAGAACCATGGGAAAAGTGTTGGTGGTTGTTATTTTGACCACAAGAAAGTGTACAGCACTTTAAAAGCAGCAGCAGACAAACACATATAAAAACACAGAGAAAGTCTTGATGTCTGAAATACTCTCACTGTAACAAAGAGGAAAAATAGCCAGAACAAAGTTAGATCATGTTGGTTCTAATAGTGTATCAGATAAACTGCAGAGGTTTTGGTTTATAAGGCTTTTAAGAGTCAAGTTAATGAATTAAGTTGTAATTGGGGAATTACCAACCTGTTTCTGCTGCACTGCAGCACCATCTGCTGCCATTTGGCACTGAAGTGAAAAGCTGTCTTCAGCATTTAAAGGTCAGTTTAGGTGTATGGGGACTCACAGAGCTTCTAGATCAACTTCATTACAGATATCCAAGGAATGGCAGTATTAGTCAAACAGTATTTGTCATTTCAGCCATTAGAAATTCAGATTTTTTTTTCAAAAGTGCTCCTTGTCAGTTTTATTGCTTTCAGTCAGTAATTGTGGAACTTGTAATGCACTATCTCATCCAATAAATACACCACCTCATGGTTAAGTGCTTAGAAATGACCAAAGAATTAATTAAATCACAGAAAGTCATAATTGCAGCTTTAATTATCATTATTTATGTTTTACTTATCAAGTTATTTACAGATATTAAATGACTAAAGACTTTCATTAAGTCTTCATTAGTGACGTGGTAATGAATCCAAACATGGTTGTAAGGCAAACACATTTAGTTTCTTTTAGATTTTGTATAGTTTATTAATAAGGTCAATGAGTATCCTCAGATCACATGAATCCTTGCAATCAATTATCAATCAGGACTTTATAATTTTTCATTTTTAAGTCCAACATGTTTCAAGGTATGATTACATGACTGGTCATATCCTCTTTTTATTATTCTGTGGCTTTTTGTGCAGTATGTCTATTCTGTTTCAATCATTTTCATATTTTTGTGTTTTGTTGTTACAATTTTAAAATGTTTTTATTTATTCTTCTGACTGTGCGTGAAACACTTTCAATAAGATTCTGGCAACATTCGTCTGAACTTTTAATCACTTTTTTCTGCTTGTGTCTCAGCAGATATACTCTTTTTAATTAAATCATATTTCACATTTTCTTGAAATTAGCTGAGATAACTCCTGGTGATGCAGCTGCATAAATGTCCCCTGAGTGTTAATAGTACCTCATAATGACTTTATTGTAGCAAAGTCCTCCAATTACCCACAGACATGTATCTGTATGATAATGTGGCAAATGGGATCCCACAGATGACTCATCTTCTTTCTTTGTAATAAGTGTGTTTTATGAGGCGGGCTTGAGGTGATCAAAATGACTGCTGGAGCTTGTCTCCCATTCTCGTCTGGAGCTTTTCTCATCAAAATCTTTGGCTCTGCACAACAACAAGTTACTTTTCTGACTGATTTAGACTGTTGTACAAAACTTTGTCAGGGAACTCTGGATCTCATCTTGCAGACTGATCTATTTTCCAGACTTGACCACGTAACCTCTGCACTGTGGAAGCAATACATTATACCACTCTCTGTGTTGATTGGCTGATGATGACGTCACCTTTGCAGGGCCACAGGAGAATTTGCCATGACAACCAGTGTGCACTATTATTGGATTTCCCTCTTCAGGCTGTTTGGAGACCTTACAAGGAGACTTGCACCTGGTTAAGTGCTCAATCTGTGGAGGGAGGCTGAAACAAGAGGTCCTTGAAGATTTTTCTTGACACAGGGGAGTGTGACACACCTCAGTGAAACAGCTCTGATGTACAACGGTGATGATTCAACAAGCCCTGAAAAAAATTAAGAATGTATTATCTGAATTTAGTTTAATTTAAATTGAATATACAACTCTTTGATGATATAATCACTGGATGTGAAAATCCTATTAAATATATAGTCTGAAAATTCAACACAAGGGGGCAGCATTGTGTTGCACTACATGAATTCAGTGCAAAAAAAAAAAAGTTCCTTTGACTCTTGGTGAGTCTTGATTTAGTGACAGTTTTAAAAGTTATCTTAAGACCATCTTTTTACTTTAGATTGTTGACATTATTTTAACTACATGGTAACGCTACACCATTGCAGTGACCGTCGTAACGCTACAACTGAGCTGTAACCATGGTAACGTTACACCATTGCAGTGACCGTCGTAACATACAACTGAGCTGTAACCATGGTAACGCTACACCATTGCAGTGACCGTCGTAACATACAACTGAGCTGTAACCATGGTAACGCTACACTTTTACAGTGACCGTCGTAATGCTACAACTGCAGTGTAAAACCTGTTCAGCACCAAACAGCAGCGACTAGCCGGTGAAGAACTTTTGATCATTTTAACTAAATTGACAAACTACTTTAGAATCTCAATGTAACACTGTTAGGATATGTTTAATATATAAATACAAATGATTAATATTCCGACAATAACTCTTATACCATAACAGCTGTTTAGATAAACAGTTTTAAATCAATAAAATGGAGAGTCAAGGTTGGAAAGTTACCTTAAAGTGGTAGTGTGTAGCACACATGATGGAGACAAACATTTATTGAATAGAGTGTTTCTGTACACAGTTATGTGATTGGTCCTTTAAATGAGTCATTTCATTTACTTATATATAACCTGACATTTACAAAGCTTAAATCTACATGCAAAAAAGCAACATACACACCAAATACACAAGAATGTCAAATACAGTTTGTGCCGAGCTCCAGTTTATACAGTCACTGTTATTTTACTATCAAACACCAGGGGGCAGAGCAGAGCTGTGTTGACAGCCTCAGTTCTGAAGTCTGTCATCATAGGCTCATTACTGAGTCCTCTCATTTTACAGCAATAAATCAAATGTAGAATTCTTGGTCTTCTTCTTCTTCTTCGGCTTCCTCTTCTACCTTGTCTGCCTCTTCAATTGGCGCACTAATAATGCTGCAGCTGTCGGACTGGTTCATGGAAACATCGCTCAGTGATGGAGCGTCACTTGTGTTCATACTGGTTCTTTGGATACGTAACCCCATGAAGTTAGAGGGTGAGTTGTTGGTGAAGCTGTTTGGAGTCCGGCCCAGTGTGGCTGCCTTGTAGGAGTCTTCTGGGATGCCAGGGGAGAGGGAGGGTCCAATGTCTTCTGGTGGCGCTGATAATGGCCGAGAAGTCTGTTGCAGGCTGGATTTGATGTACGCGGACACCACTGTAAGGTCCACACTGCTGCCTGAATTTACTTTATCCCCCGTGTCCACATCCGTCTCCTCTGCCCCAATCAGAGCATCCACATTGAGCCGGAAAGGTGGGACGAAGGAGGAGCTCCTATTGAAAGAGTGGCTCCTGTGATGAGGACTGGGAGAAGGGCCCGGAGAGGAGCAGGTGGAGTGCGAGCTGCCTGACCCCAGGTTGGGTAGAGAGAAGAGGGATCCGGACTGGTGGCCCCTCCATTGGGTTCTCCAGCTGTCTGGATGGTGCCGGTCAGCCCATTGCTCCTGCTCGTCCAGCTCCTCGCAGGCCAGATAGTGGGAGCTGTGGGGGTTCTGGTGGACTCTGAGACGGGGTGCTGCCCGATGGTGGTGCCGACGGTTCTTGCTGGAGGCAGTGCTTCGAGTGAAGGTGGATGGAGCCGAGGCTGATTCTGTGATAACGTTTGATATGTGGCAGGGATCTTGTTGGTGTTTGAAGTGTGCACCTTGGACCTGAGCAGGAAGGAAAAGAAAACCAATCAGAATTATACGACAGTGTGTAAGATAAGATAAGATAAGATAAGATAAGATAAGAGTATTTAACTTACAAAAATGGAAACAATCAAGGTACACTGTGTTAGTGCAGCAATAAGTGCTGTATTAGTTGTACATGGGGATAGATTTATCATGTCCAGTTGTTGGTAGTGTTGGTGAGGAGGTCCTCTCTGAAGAGCTGGAGGTCTTCAGGAGGTTTTTGAAGGTAGAGAGGGACGCCCCTGATCTGGTAGGAACTGGTAGGACGTTCCACCAACAGGGAACAACAGATGAGAAAAGTTTGGATTGTCCTGAGCGTACGGGTGGCAGAGCCAGGCGTCGTTCATTAGAGGAGGTCACATATGTCTGAGGACATTCAAGTAGGTGGGTGCAGAACCAGAGACTGCTTTGTAGTCAGCATTAGTGATTTGAATTTAAAGTGGGCTGCTACAGGTAGCCAGTGGAGCTCCATGAGCAGCAGGGTAACATGTGACCTTTCGGGCTGATTAAGACCAGGCGCGTCGCCGTGTTCTGGATCATCTGAAAAGGTTTCACTGTGCAGGCTGGGAGTTACAGCAATCAAGTCGTGAGATAACCACAGTCTGTATCAGGAGTTGGGTAACATGTTGAGTCAGGTAAGGCCTGATTTTTCTTATGCTCTAAAGTGCAAAGCGGCACAACCTGGCAATCGAGGCCACGTGATCAGAAAAGGTTACATGGTCATTGATCATGCCTCCTAGATTTCTCGCTACCCTGGTGGGGTAGAATACATGGTACATGACTAATTTCTTCTTTTGAAAATTCTTAAAATGCACAATTTTCAATACATTATTAAGTACAAGTGAATATTATACTCACAAAAACTACATGTATATGCTTATCTCAAGAATAAAACTACATCTTACAACTTCATTGTGGAGGGGGGCTGAGTTAGAATCCAGCTGCAGGACAGAGAGAGAGAGAGAGAGAGAGAGACAGAGAGAGAGAGAGAGGTGTGGGGAGCAGTGGCAGGTGAGGTGATTAGCACAGCTGGAGCTCATTATCTAATCATACTGTTTCTTTTTAACACAGTAGTGTGCTGGACCTTGGAGATGGCCACACACTGAGAGAGGATGTGTCATCCTCTGATATACAAGATGCAGTTTTGTTCATGTGTTATTATGTTCAAGTGTGTGTTGGGTAGAGGAGAGAACATATACATATAACATATCTCTCTCTCTCTCTATAACAATAACATTACCGCTGGCTCTGTTCCATCAAGTAAGCCATGACAGTAAGCCAGATGCAGAACTGGCTAATCTACTGTCTGTAAATGGAATGCACTTCTTATTAATGTTATTGATTACACCTGCGTTTTGTCCTGCTGCGACATGCATGCACAAAGGTAAACTTAAGTTCAATTGAAAATTATTGTACTTGCTGCACTGGTGACTCCTACTTGCTGACAGCCTCCTTCACTGCCGGGGCCAGATGCATAAAACTCTGTAGATTCACGACTAAAACTGTGTGTGCGCATAAAGGCGCATTCTTTTTGTCAGAATATATATTTTATATATTATAGAGCTGCACGTGCTCATGGTTCTGTTTTATAAATCTCGATCATTGAGGACCTGGGGGCATGCACAAGCCTCACCTCTACTCCCACAATAAGGGCTATGGTCACATGTGTGCGAATGCAGGCAAGTGCCGAGGTGAACACACACACACTTCTTTCCTATTGGTTGATTGTGTCCACTAGTCAAAGTTCATGCAAAGTAAAGCCATAAATGAATGAGGAAATGTCTTAAATGAACCTGTTTGCTATCAACACTTGAGCATGCTTCACCACTCCAAGACAGACATAGAAGAAGTGCTCTCCCATCTTGTTGCATGTCATGAATAGTTAGTTAAATATGATGTCAAAGGGGTTGCAAAGAAAGGACTTGCACGTGGGCTCTCATGCAAACAGGCACTCCTCACGCAATGTACAGGGAGCAAGGTGAAGGAGGAAGGGGGACACAGGAACCCTGGGGTTTAAAAAAGCCCCCCCACCTGCTCCCTGTTCTCAGCCTGGCCACTTTATGAATCACACCAGCAGCTGGAGAATTCATCAGCACTCAGAGTAGCCCCCTGTGTATCACACTTCCATTTACAGACCAAAATATCTCAAAATACAGAGCCTGCTGTTCAGAGACCTCTGCTATCCCACAAAACAGTCTGATTATCATTCACAAAATACCAGATCTGGAAAAATTAAAAAAGCTGTATGGGAGATTCCCCTGTCCTGACACAAATGTGGAAACGTTCTGTTTTTAACATGTAGGGCAGCTGGAGCAGTATTCATTTCATTGCCCTGTCGGTTCAGTTTCTCGTCTATGTTCTCCTTCTCTCTAAGTATTAAAATGCTCTGGTTCCTCCCCCCCTCGATGTTGATAGTTTCTCCATGTTTCTGTTCTCATGTCTGCGCTGTCATCCGGCTTTCCAATCAAACAATACAAGCAGAAGCAATAACTTTCCACACAGCAGCCTCGAGACAATTATTTCCAAGAGCACGGGGACGGAGGGGGTTTTTCAGATTTCCATATGTTCAGACTCAACAACAATAAATATCATCGAAGTAAATCTTCAAGTTAAAGATACAGAGAACAAGAGAACTGTGTGTTGAACTGTGATTTATTACGTCCTCATGACAGGTAATAATAAATGTTCTTACTACTCACGGTGGGTTGAACTGAAATACTTAGCATATACATAACTTAGCAATATAACTTCAAATATATTAACCCAAATTCATTGTTCATTGTTTATTCTTTGTTTTTGACTATTGTTCTGGAAATACTTCATCCCGGGATGAGAAGTTCTGATGGACATTTTTCACCCTTTTCTGACATTTTATAGCCTATACCAGGGGTCCCCAAACTTTTTTCGGTGCGGGCCACATCAACTTTATTTTTTTGATGGTCAGTCTATAACCGGAAATGATAACAGTCCCACCAGGATTTCGTGGGCCTTTTTTGAAAATCCCTGATGTTGCAGCCCGGCTCGATGTAGAGTTGCGGTGCTTTTTACATTTTTGTTGCGGGAGGAAGTGAAAGTTGCATTACGTTGCGATTCGACAGTCGCGGAGAGGGCGCAGCGAGCACTAAGTCCATGGCCCCGGGAAGCAGCGAGGTCCAGGCAGGATCGCGCTGTAAAGCTCGCGGCCGGAGCCGTGAGGCACCTTCGCCCCAAGCCTTTCCAAGCTGACCCAGAGCCGGTCGCGGTGCACCGCTGCAGAGGAAATGCGCCCGGCGGAGGCCAGCAAGCGCCGGGGAGAGGTCCCACGAGGGGATCCTCCCGCACCGTGCGGCCGACCTTGACCCGCCGAGTTGAATCCGCAGACTGCGCGGAAGTTGATCACGAACAAAGTCAATAATTGCACGTACACGTACAAAATGTGTATAGAGTCTTTAGCCATGAAAGTGGCTCTGTGAGGCCGTACTTTGAGCTAACATGCTATTTTCTCATGCTAACATGTTCATAATGATGCTAACAAAATGACTGAATGTAGTGTAGGTATAATATTTACCACCTAATTTAGCGTGTTAGCATGATGGGAATGTATTTTGGAAGGTAACTGGTTACAAACTTAACTATTGGGCAAATTTAAATGTTTCTCCGAATGGTCGCACTATGTGAAAGGTTAGCTCACCAATGCTACCTGCCTAGTCTGGTTGTGGACAGACGAATTACAGCCATTGCTACACCCACACTGCTAGCATGGCTAACTAAAAAAACAGAACATATAGCTAAATGCTATTATCTTGTTTAAAAGTGAAAAGTTGACTCTATAGAAACAGTGCTCTGCTGATTGAGAGGCAATCATCTCTCATTATCTGATGCTTTGGACAAACAGTGAGCAGGAGAGTATTACTTCCTTTCATTATTTTCATAATTTCTTGTTTTGGTTCACTCACTACACTTGCAGTGTACCTGCTCAGCAGCACACAGCAGACAAACACAGTTAGAGACTAACTGGTGAATATATGGACCACTGAGCAGTTAACGAACCAGATATCTCCCCCAGGAGTTGAGAGACAGAAAACTGAGCTGAATATAAGACTTAAATGACGATGCTACTCTGTAATTTCTGGATGTGTAAACAACTGTTTGGTTAACCAAACCACCTTAAAAGGTGATGGTATGTCAGTGATGTGGCTCTGATTCAAAAGAAACTTGAGGGAGGCCAAAGCACGAAGAGTCTGTGGGTGTGTGTGTTTCCCACAGATGCTGCAGGTCAACTGCACAAAGTTGTTACATGCTGAAATTATTTCTGTGCATGTCTGGATGAAAGCATGCACGCTCCGTTGGCTAATACGACACGACAGGATCTGTCCAGTTTCCCGCGAGGACAACATGCTACAATGTTGGTGAGGAGCCGCAGCAGGGGGCACTGGGTAATGAGTTGTTGACATGGCGATGGTCAGACCCTTACCCTTATAAGCTTTAGTTATCTTGGAATAAGCAAGATCAACTAGAGAGCTGACCTAAGCAAGCGAAAAAAACAGCACAAATGATCACTAATCCTCAACTCCACGATGCTGCAGGAGCAACCCTTGGATTTTGGGATTTAACTATTTAATTTTGACATTGAGATAAATTGACAGATTAATGGCAGATTAATGGATAATGAAATGTCTGTTGCAGTCTTAGATTACATAACAGACCACAACAACAAAATGCACCACAAAGTTGCATTTTTTTTGTGTCCATTCCACAGACCATAATGATAATAGCATAGTGAAGTTAGAGGAAAGTAAAGGTCCCATTGTTAGGTGACTGACAGTTCTAAGGCTTGGATGGACAACAGTCTCCCTTATTTGGATAATCAACATGCAATTTGAATGACCGTGTGTTAGAAAACATCTGTTTCCTAAATAAAAACAAGACCAAGAGAAAAGAGAAAAACCTGTGTACTTCAGGAGAACAGACAACTACAACTCCCAAGGTGCACTTCACTGTGAAACAATCATAAAACTTAAAAAAATGATTATGTTTAGTGCTAACGCAGCAAGCTGAAGCTACAAGTCACACTTTAAACCAGCTTAAATAAGTTCTCCTTCAGATTCATGAGTCACTTTCAGATGAATCTAGTGACTGTATTGTTTATTTTCCAGTTGTGACAATGAAACGTTCAGAATTCGCTGCAGCTGTGAGTGTCTTTATCTCCAGACGGTTTGGATTTGTTATATTTATAGCCATCGGCCATACCAAGCTGACTTAGTTTGACATTTGTGGCTGCATTAGATGAGAAGATCAATACCACTCTCATACCTGGCTATATTTTCACATTTATTTGTTCCTTTGTTTCCAGTCTTTGTGGTAAGCTAAGCTAACTGCCAAAGTGTAATACAGTGTGTTACAGCACGGAGGAGCACATGACTTCAGGACAGGTGGCGGTTTAAGCATCATGCATATGGCCTTTTGTCATGATAGATTAGCTTATTGTTTCCCTCAGTGCTGTTCCAATCCCAGTAATGGTGCGGCTGCTTAATCGGCTTGAACTTTCAGAAGTACTTATCTGCCACCGCCTGGACACATATCCCCTCTGAAAATGATAGCCTCCAAACAAGGACCATTGTGTGTGTGTGTGTGTGTGTGTGTGTGTGTGTGTGTGTGTGCGCGCCCTTTGGAGGGTGCAGTTAGATGTGTACATGCAAACTTTTGGAGGATGGATGGATGGTGATGGATGTATTCATGGTTGGATGGATGGATTAAAGGGGGTTACAAATGACTCATATGACTCAATGCTGCTTTGTCTGCTGTATGACTTTGTTATTTTTGGCTGCAGAGTCTGTTTTACATCTCTGAAACATTTTTTCTCTCTCACTCTGCTTCTTTTGTTCATTCACCCAACACAGCGACCTCTCTTTTGTTTTCTTACAGATTGTAGACAGTGGTTATTTTGTCCTTCAACTTGGTGGTGACAATGATCCCAACAGTGGAGTGAAGAGTCATAAATAAAACTGGTTATTTTAATGATAGACAGAAATCATTTTACTTTTATTTGCTATTCATTTTGACCTTTTATGGAGAAAATGTTTTCTGGTTTCCCCTCTGATGCTGAACATCAACTCTTTGTGATTTACAGAGTTTCCTGATGAACAGTAAAGTAAACGACTTTGAACTATAGCTACTGTTAGCTAAAGTTATCTCAGTTTGTTAGCCAGGCAACCCAATCTGTGAGCTCAAAGCACCGGGGGAGTGTTGGTGTTTGGGAGAGAAGGTTTTAAGCCCTGAACCAGAGCTGTAATGGGGCTCAGCAGTCACTATGGACATAATGACAGAGGAGAAAACTGAAGAGGATGTTGATGGAGGAAGCTAAAAAGAGTAAATGTGGGACTGACTTTTAGTGGTTGGTGAGAGCTTGGTGAAATAAAAAGCTGAAAGACAGACTGCTGTTGTTGACCTTGTTGGTGTTTGTCTGTTAGCAAACTTGTCGACATGCTAATATTTGATCATAGTACTATAATCATAACAAATACATGAGTACAGCTGTCTCTGTTTATAACAGCGGTATTACACTCTAAAACTGGGGGGTGCTAAATCACAAAAATACTAATTTCTATGCAATGTTGCTTTAACAGCAGGTATTAAAGATATAACCTTATAGGTGGAGTTCATCAGTATAACCTGGGTAATGTAAGTATACAACTTGTCAGTATTTTTAAAGAGTTTTTGAACTGACCCCTTAGAGAAGAGTGAAAAAGTTTGTTTGTTGCACAGACACTCAAGAAAACTCTCACCTGCAGCAAGATCTTATTTCCATCGTAGTCCTCTGTCTGCCAGCGGACATCACTGATTGGGCTGCAGGGGTGTGGCAGCAGGGGCACCAGCGCCCCGACATCTCGTACCCGCACCTCCATCACCGCTGACTCCAGCACCACTGGACTCTGACCTCGCGGCAGCCTCTTAAATGACAGCTGGATCTCCATATCCGGGTTGGAGTACACCACAAAGAAGCAAAAGTCCTCCTTCTTCTGTGCTACCCTCCGCTGAAGTAGCAGCTTGTAAAGCCTCACCATGTCGACGTAATTTTCGTGTTGGCAATAAACAGTAAAACGGACAATTTCTTTCCCATAATGGACCTGCCGCACGGCCCAGAGCGGCGTGCCAGAAGAGAGAGTGAAAAAGTCCTGACTGCATGGTGCCAGCGGCAGCATCCGCCGGCCATTGCTGACTTTTTCAGTGTGGTGGTAGCGCCAAGGAGGCCTCTGCAGAGTGCGGTGCAGCATCAGTATCTGCTCATCACCGCCGTACGCCTCCTGGAGGAACACGATGACTGCCAGGGCTGGCTGGGAAGCTGCACCTAGGCCACCGTTTTGATGGTGCTTGGTCCGGGGCCGCTGGACGGAGGCTCGCTCTGAGACCCGGAAAAGCTGCAGCTCAGGGTGAACCCACGCCAGCACAGCATCAGCGGCGTGTTGCAGGAACTTTCCTTGGCCGGGGTCGGCGATGAGGTGGATGCTGACTAGGAAGGGATCCTGGAGCTCGCCCATGGATAACTCACCTCCACATACAACAGCATCAAGACAAGATAAGAGAGGGTGGAAAGGACAAGAAGGGTGACAAAAGAGATGGGGTGAAAAAGGAAGAAAGAAGAGATCAAATTATAATCAGCTTGTTGAATTTGGGAAAATCAAACCTGAACAACTCTATCGCCTGTTAACCAAACTCGTAATATCTGTGCAAGGCACCTACAGCATGCTTAAGGTTGGTCAAAGACTCTGAAAGTATGATGAAAGTATGGCAGAGGTTAGGTAACTGAACTGGTGAAGTTTAGGATCCGATCAAGATCAAGCATTAATTGTAGGTCTATGACAGGACAAAAACTCCAGTTCTTCCAAAATACCTCAGAATTCTGGAGCTTCATTTTTCTCTTTCTTTTCCTTTCCTTTGTTTACCTCTTGGTTTAAGTTCTCCCATCTCTCACTCCCGTCCTTCTCCATTTCACTCATCCAGATCTGACTCCATCTTTCTCCCAATTTCTATGTTTACCTTTCTCTTCCCTCCCACCCTCACTCCCTCTCTCTTTTCCAGCAGACCCATGCGGAGCAGGGCTCCTCTGTGGAGGCTCATTAGTGCCATTAGGAGGTCATTACTGAAGCCCAGTGGAATGTTCCAGACCACAGCGTGAGCAAGGCATTCAGGTGTAGCTTTCCCCTGAACCCCTGACCTGGAAAAGTTTGGCATCCTGGCACAGGTACTGCAAAACTACCAAAATGTTCCCAAACCACAATCATATTTAGCCAGTGTTTTCATTGTTGCATGTTACACACTCGTATCTCCTCATCTCCACGTTCCCTCCTTTTCGCAGCACTTTTCCTATAGTCTTTATCTGACTTCTCGGGGGACTTGTCCCATTTCGTCTTTGCTTTGAGGCAGTTTGGGAAAGGACACAGTCTTCTTGTCCCTGGCACAGCAGAGTGCCTGGCTATTGCCAGAATCCCTCCGTGAAACAGAGAGGCCAAACAGGGACAGGTTCAGTCTCACGAGTCCTGTTGGCCTTTGAAAAAGGACAGTTTCTACTTGACCAAAAAGGTGACATTTTCTAAATGGTAAGATTGGGTTACAAGGAAGCATTGCTCAAAGGTGGCCTTTTGAGGTGTAACCACACGGTTGGCTCACGGGCCAGGATGATAAGACAGGGTTCATGGTTTTGATATTTTCAAAAAGTTTGAAAGTATAAAAGTATTGTATGAAATCTATAAATATATACTATAAAATGTGCACATTCTAATGTTTGACCACTTCTTATTTTGTTTAAAATTGTTTGTGTTTAAAATAAAAACTCGATGTGGTTTAAATGAGCTTGAAGAATGAAAACATGTTTATGTCCTCAGGACGTCCTCATCAAATATGTTGGACCGATGGCAACAAAAGACATTCAAAGACCCAGATTTTATTTCTCTTGTCTATTTGCAAGAAAAAAAAGTATACAGTATTTACATTTATGTTCATTTATTCCATCTTCTGGCTTTTAATGTATGTAAATGAAAACAAAAAATAGACCCGTGATTTGAATAAGAAAACTCCCCCTAAAAAGCTTTTAACAGGCAAAAAAAAGACCTGAGAAATAGCAACAGAGGAAGGACCATTCCGCCTGTACAGACATGTAATTGATGTTGTCTGTACAGAACTAACCAAAATGAGCATGGCGGGATCAGGATGTGTTTTATTGGCCATAAACTGACTGATGCTACAGGCAGTAGAACTACTTAAAATGTGAGATTCTAATTATTTCCACTGTCACTTTTCATGACTTGGTCAGTATCCTAGACCTAAATGTCAATCATTAATTTCCTTTACAACTTATGTTACTTCAAATTGTTACAAATTAAACAGATCTGATAAGGTGATTTAAAAGGAATCAGATTCAAGATAAAATGCCATCAAAGCCCAAACTTGTCCTCATGTGGCTCAGTTTGTCTTTAGAGATACTAAATACAGCAGGATTAAGAAAGATCCACTGCAGGTTTAAGCTCAATGCCAGGGCACAGATGTCCAGACACACACACACACATAGGGTACCGCGCTCATTTACGACTGCTTGATCCCATTAGAATCAGTGTCTCTCTGACATTTAGCTGGCATCGAGACACCAGACACAGGGATACCCTCTTTAAGGATATTTACTGCACAGCACATTGTACTGTCACACAGACAGCTTCATTTCAATGCAGTAACTCCTGCTACACAGTTCTATCACAAGTTTCTCACGAGTCAGTGCTTGAAATGAGCCAACAGGAACAGAGAGATCTGCTTAAACTGCTGATTGACGATGAACACTAAAGCAAACAGAGCAGCAAATGAGGAGATGTCATCCATTACTGTTGCTTTAGAACAATCCTTCATCCTAACTCAGCCTTTCAAACCAAACATCTCATTTACATTCCACTCCTGTCATGTGTTTACCTGTTTTATCACTTTTCTTTCCCCGCCCGTCTCCTGTGCTCCTCATCTCTTCCAAAGTTCAATTACTAAAATGACTCGAGGGTTTAAAGAAGAATTTAAGCATGGGTCAGGATCGAGGCCACAGACAGGCTGCCACACACATACTGAGAGACACACACCCGTTTATTTGTGTCAGATCTCATTAGAATTAGTATCCAGTACGTCTCCTTGGCATCTAACTGACATCAAGACCAAAACCGCAGTTTAAAACACATAGATGATTGGTATCAAATCGGATATTTAAAATAAAAGAACAAGCCAAGATGCACAAACACAGATCCAACCAAATCAACACAATACAGTTTGAATACCAGCTGACTTGTGTCTGTAGCACCACTCATTACAAAAGCTGTAAAAGGTTTGGTTAGATTCTATGAACCATAACAGTGCTGCATCAAAACAGAGCTTTCTTATTTATTTCAATGAGTCCAGTATGTAAACAGGCGTGCTGCCGCACCGAGGGTTTGACAAGAGATTATACACCAAGATCAACCAGCAACACACTGCACTGGCCAATCAAAATAGGTGTAAGCATCCATGGTAATATTTCAGGCTGAGATGAAATTATATTTTTAAAAAGGTGAATAATGATATAACTTGATAAGCTATAGTCACCAGATCTAACTTTTACTCTGAATCTGAGACGATCTATATGATACTCTACCTGTTGTGTTCTGGTTTTGTTTATTTCATGAACCAGCTTCTAAATCTGAGTTCGACTCGCAGTTTACGCTACAAAATAAAGACACAAAGAAGTTTCATTTAGTTTGTGAGTGAGAGAGACACACAGAGATAAAATGTGGACATTGGTTGAGAGACACAGACAGTGAATGAGAGTGAGCGGGTGCCGGTCTCGATAAAACCAGTTAATCGGTGAAATACGTAGTTATTTCCTGAATGTTTCACAGCGGTTACGTTCAGTCCAAATAGACGCACCAGGTCCTGTGTGCCTACTTTTGCAACTAAAGCTAACATGAGTAACAACAATAGGGTGCATGAGAGTTTTTGTAGGTGAGGTAGGTCAGTTTAGTCATGATAAGTATGTCTTTAGTCTTGTTTACAGATGCATTTGTCCTTTCAGCCTCTTCTTAACACATGTTAAACTACTCAGTGAATAAATATAGGCATCCATAAATCCTTTTAAGCGTAAAACATATTGACAGATTTAAGTGATGCAGCTTTGACACCTGACTACTCTTAGGTTCCTGTCTAGTCTACAGATCTAAATTCAGTACATCCACAAATGCATCTGCCACAAATACACCAGAAAAGTCACTCAGCAGCCACACATCCAAATGAAAATATACAACTCAATAAAGCCGATGCAATAAGGGTTAATAGGAAGCTGGCACACAGGAGAATAAATTAGAGATTAAGGCGCTCCAATCCTGTGAAGGGAATGAAGGGAGTTTGTGTGTAAAGCTCTGGAGGAGTGTGTCTCTAAGCTCTTAATCCACTTGAGTCTTCAAACTCAAGCTGATGTTCTGACTCGACTGACTACATATACACACACACATACACACACACACACACACACACACACACACACACACACACACACACACACACACACACACTCATACATGTGCACAAACAGCCTCCACACACAAAATCAATTTGCACATTTACAGACGGGCCTGTCTTTTCTAATATGCGCAGACTTTCCCCTTCGCTCTGCGTTTAAGTGTTAACCGGCAACACATGCTCACAACCTTACACACAGATGATGACGTGAGATAAAACAACTCGCCTTCTCGTGGCCCCTGCACATATGAAAGTGATTAGCAGCGAAAACTCAAATAAGGCCTCTGAGCATGTGTGTGTGTGTGTGTGTGTGTGTGTACCGCAGTCACAGCTTCAGCTAGCTTGGCCCTCGGTGTAAGTCAAAACAACTGAGGGAGGAAACTCAAGATGGGGGCCCCTTTTTGTCGTCTGGTGAAAAGAAAGAATAATGCTGATGCTGTTCCAACACTTGTGCGTCAGTTTGACCGGTGCCAAGGAAGTTATCAAGGTCTTGATTATATAATTGCAACAACAGATTTTTGTGGCTTTCTGGGGGCAGCAGTCACAAGTCGTGAACACAACATTGACACACCATCACCTTTGAGACTAGTATGGCAACTTGTTCATAAACATATCCAGCAGTTAGAACATCAACAACTTCATTCACGTGTGGTTGAGTTTCTGTCCATCTGATGAATAAAAGTCTAATATAAACTCTTCTTTTGGCTCATTTTTTGGTCTCTACCATCTCCCAAGGGAAATATATAGATTCTTTAGCTGCTAAAATTCTCCACTACGTTCACCAGCTGGTCTCTAACCATGTCTGTGTGTTGTCTGGTGCCAAGCAGGTTATGTACAGTAGATTTTTAGAGCTTTTTCACTGAAAACAGCTGCCAGCTGCAGCCAAAAATGATGCTATGAGAGCAGTGACGGTCAACCAAAGCAGTAAAGTTTAGGCCGGACAGCCAAACAATGAGCTGAAACTTTAAAGCTACTGTTCAGTAGTTTGTCTTAAGTCAATTCCACATTAACTGTCAGGCTGCTGGAAATACTCACTGATGTTTCAGTAATGTTTGCTAAAAACTAACTGGGCAGTTGTTTTTGGTAAATGGAACTATACATTTTAGAGCCATGTTTAAACATTTACATCTCCAGTAGGAACCAATGAGCTTGGGGTTTTGTGTCACAGGCAGAAGAGGGATCGAGTGTGTTGTTGGTTTTGGTGTTTTTATGGTACTTACTGACAATAAGAAAAAACACAGATTAACTCCAGCCCCATCCTTTCAGCAGTTCTTATATGACAGAGACAGTTAAGCGAGTACACCGCCAACCCTAATGTTTCACTGAAGATAAAAGCAATTACGTCACAATTTGGAGCCAATATTTTCTGGCTCCATACAGCTGCTGGTTTAAGTTTGAGAATTAGATATATTAGATTGCTTACAACAGACTGTTGTGGGATTAGTGAGTCAACAGAGCTAGTCCAAGTTCATGCATGTCATGTCACCTTCACTGTCCAAATAGACCTGGGACTTGGCAGCTTTGCTTTATAGAAGGACAAAAAGCTGAAGAGGTGTGACTATTTTACACAAATATCTACATAGGGTATTTGGATAGTAACTTTTTTGGTGTTTTGATGCTGCACTACAACACATTTTAGGACAATATTGCAATAATCCAACACAAACCTCACTGGACATATAAATCAATCCTGGCCTGACCACAGTTCTTGTCAGTTCCATCGGGTCTTGGTTACAGAGAATCAAGTGGACCCCTGAAAATCTGTATCTTCAACCCTGTATCATTTTAAACCCAGTTCAGAGGCAAAACAATAAAACATATTTCACTGTGCAACTATTTACTACTGCATGAATGTGCAATCAGTGACTCATTATCACGAAGGGGCCACAACGAGGCTGACAAGCAAAACTGTTTTAATTAAACCGTTAACAAATGGCTGACTGCAGCAGATTTAGCTGCGATCATGACCTCGTAGTCCAAACCTTATTTTGAAAGGACGCACATTTGGTTCCACTTAATCTGCATGAGCCTGGATCTCATACGGCTAGGGAGAAAGCACCATGTATGTGTGTGTGTGTGTGTGGTCCTTGATTTATCAGGTCTTATTCAAACTGATTGTGCTTAAAAAGTGCCCTGGCTGACACCACTGTGGGTGATTCAGAGTGTAAAAGGATACTCAGACACTGGGGAAGATGACGCACATGTCTGTTTTAGAAGGACAGTACTGAGTGTTAAGACAAGTCTGTGCTGATGAAAGGCAAAGAGGCAGTGAGCACTCAGATGTCACATTAACCAGAAAGGACGTAATATACACCACAATCTCTGTTACATACAAAGATGCACAGAAATTAAGTGTGAGCTAGAACTAAAAGCTAAAGCTAAAACTGATATTGAAATTTGTGATACATGTTGTGTTTGAAAAGTGTTGAGGATCCGACGCACATAGCTGAGATGCAAAGTGTATGTAAATGTAACTACTACTAGTCTATGGCAGTCTATGGCAGCTCCAAAGACACTAAGTGGGGACCTTCTAACTGTGATTGGCTGCTTGTGTTTTCTCCTAGAAGTTTCAAACACTAGTCAAGGTTGTTGAGAGTGAACGCAACTTCAAAGAAGCTGAACAAAGGTCGCTCAGTTTTCTCCTTTTCAGTAACACGCATCCAGCAAAGTCAAGTCCACTGTAAACTTTGTGCTCACCACAACCCCTGCTCTCTATAACAGCGAATGAAACAATGTAAACACACGACTGCATGGAAGTCTCTCATTCAGTAATGAGACAAGGGGAAACAGAAGTTACCTGGATGGAACTCAAGTTATACAAGAACCTCTGCCTCTATATGACAAGCTGAATGGAAGATTGTGAGCACAGTCACTGTGGGGTTTGATCACGTACATACATTCAGCTAGTGTTGCCAGGGGTGCGGATAAACTTTAACAGATGTGGTAAACTGACACCATGCTATTATTTAAAACCCACACCAATTAAATCATTCTATCAATTTGCAGCAAAGACACACGATACGAGTACAACAAAATATTTGAATTGTTAAGTATAGTGCATGGTTGCTACAGTCAAACTAATTCAGCGTGAATAAAATCTGTGTTTCAGGCTTTTGAACTAAAATCAAGAGAAGTAAAAAATTAAAAGTTAGAAAGCAAATTAAAGCAGCTGTATGTATTCCAGTCACTGTTTGCCTCTCTGCCAGCAGGTATGAAAGTTTTACACCTCAAATGCGCTCCAAGCCACAGTCGACATTGAATTATTTTAGGGAAGGAAGTAAAACTTTACGGGCTCCTGCACTTTCACCGGTAAGTATTCAATCCGCTGGCTGATATACAACAGCACAGGTCATGTTCAAATTTTGGAGAGAATTTTGGATTTGGACTAACTTGCACACACATGTGTTCCTGGTTCTCCTAATCTGCTCCCTGTCTCAATGAAATAACAAGAAGCAGAGCCTCGGGCGTTACTGGACGCACAAGGCAGTCTGGACAAGCCAAGCGTTTCTCTTTGTGGTGAAGACACATCATTTTACTGACAGCCTAAACACAATGAGACAAGTGTGATTAACCTGACCTGAGATACAGATGGAGATGTGTTACATAGGATTGATTCTACTGTACATTGAACCATGACTGATGGACTAGAGCCAAGGAATGGACTAACCCCCATAAGTGATAGATTCATGACTAGTGATGTACTCATAAAACACATCAATAAAAACATATTCTGATTATGACACTGAGGGTCTGACCAAGTATTCAGCGACACCTTTTCCAACCTTAAGGTTTTAGGGTTTTTTACATTATTACATTACATTACATTGCATTTAGCAGACGCTTTTATCCAAAGCGACTTACAGAGGAGGACATAAGCTGAGAAAGGTGTTAGTTTTGTTAGGCAGGGAAGCAGTCTCGAAACAGAAAGGTTTTTACAAGTTTCTTTAAAGGTAGAAAGGGATGTTGCTGTTCTAGTAGCCGTTGGTAGGTCATTCCACCATTTGGGGACAACCACAGAGAAGAGTTTAGAGTGACCTCGCTTTGCGAGAGGCGAGGGTACAACTCTCGCAAAGGGTTTTAAACTTGATGCTACCAACTCAAATTGATCAGTACTCAAAACGTATTCAGGTTCTATGCCCTGTCCTTGCTTGCACACTCTAGCATGACTGCAGTAAAGCAGAGAGACATTCACACACGTTTACGGAGATACACAAATATATGCGTTTATCTCAGCAAGCTAGCATCTGTTGGTGACATTCTGATCCCTGATAATTAACCCCTGATGTCAACCGGTGACTCGCAGCCTACTATCAGTCCTGTCTCAGTGGTATGAAAGAGTTCAATGTGCTGATGCACATTCCCTTTATCCACTGTTTTGAAATTGTCCTTTCATTCTGGATTTCTTCCTCAGGAAAGAAATGTTTTCACAGTCTTTGTTTTGCTTACCATTACCTGCAAAACTTGGATGTCCTGAATCCATCTTGTGTTTTCTTTTCATCTGTCATCCAAGTCGTTCTCTTTTGGATGCTGACTGTGGTGTAAATTTTCATGAGTCTACATCTGTGAGTAATAAATACATCTACAGTATATTTGTTAGGTATTCCAAGGGTGACAAATCATGCATGTCCTGCTCAAGTCTGTTTATAATTGTAGTTGTGTCTCTGCTCTGTGTTTGTGTTTTTACAGTCTGACCTCTCCCTCCTGCTGGCCTGAAAGCATTCATTACTCTGACAACCGACCCCCTCAGTCCTACATATATGTACACACGCACAAGACTACTGGGGGCAGGGTCACAGGTCACTCAGGCTGAATGGACACTCATGTGCTCTGTCCAATAGAAAGTGAGTTTTTGTGATTAAGTGTTTGGGGCGGGACTTCCATTGAACACTCAAAGATGCTGCAGACAGCATAAAGGACAGATTACACTTTGCACTTAGTTTTCCATCACTGCTGTTGCATGAAATTCTTACAACTCCAGTTTCCACTTCTTAACTATGAGCACAAGCCTTTGCACTTGCAAAATCTGCATATAAGTTAAAGACTCCATAGAGGTTTAGTGAAATTTTCCAAATGCAGAGGTGGCTGTGGTACAGAACAAATGTTGAAGTAGAGCGTCATTTGTTCCATTTCCCAGACAGTTCAAAATCCACATCAAGACTATGCACAACTAAAAAACCCACCACATCTTAACAGTTAATTTTGTCTGTGACTTAATTCTAGAAGATGTTGATTCAATTGTTTTCAAGTGTTTTTATATACTTAATAAATGCACTGCAATAAAGAAAAATGTAGCAACAGTAATTAAAATGATTATTTTAAGAAGTAGCTTATTTGTTCAATCCCCAGCAACAGTGTTTCCAGCTTGGCTTTATAGATCAAAAACTGTTCGGCCTAAAGGGCTGAGACCTCTACACAAGTCTGGGTCACCCAGAAGATTTAAGTCCTGGGTCTACCAGCATGGAATCTTCCCATGAATCCTCTTGCCCCATGGCTGTCGGAGAAGACTTTGAGTGCTGGTGAGCTCACTATTGTTGCCTGAGCTGCACTGGGCTGTATGGAAACAGCAACAAGCTCAGGCTTGGGTTCAGCTCTGTCAGAGAGGAATTCATCGTGGTCTGGACATGGAACAGCTGCAGTACACTGCATCAAAGTACACCAACGTGGCTGGTGCAGGGATCATCATCAATATGGTGAAGAAGTGAAGCCGAGGCAGTCCAGCAGGCAGAAGATCAGCTGAAGCACAAGGTCTTTCTCTGGAGTGTGGCGCAGGTAAGGGCCAACTCAGGAACTCAGTATTAACTCAATGTGAGACTGCAAGCAGGAGGCAGAGTCAGAAGCTGGTGCATAAGGAGGCACACAACAGTGGCCATGTGACAACAGGGTGCATGGACAAAGTGGGAACTAGCAACAGAGCCGAATGTGCCCTGGCATCTGAAAATGAAACTGCCAGAGGATCAAATTCCTGATACATGAGGTCCATTATGTCCTCCCCAGCCCATCTTACCTGGCTGGGAAGGTGACAGTTGAACTAGAGAGGCAGCTAAAACCTCTACCACATATAGAGCTGGTGTGTGCCAGCGGGGATGGGCAAGAGGGGGTGTGAGTCAATGCCTCATCCAACCTACAAAACCCTGGGCTGACCAAGAAAAATGGGTGACTAGTGGGGTCAGTAGAATACCACTTGGACACAGGCCAAAGCCTGTTCAACCTCACTTGCATTGCCTGGACGAGGGTGTCTGTTGTGAAACCCAAAGCACCCAATGACTCCAGGATATGACACTGATTTACATCAGTGATGCACACGGTTATACTGGGTAATATGTTCCTTTATTACCAGGAACACATATGCTGCAGTTATTTTGACTTCTTCCCACAAACACTACTAAATGTGAAGTGATCTGGTGAAGAAAACAGCCCCCAATACACTAACTATTTAAGCCTGAGCCTAAACTGAGCCTATTTGAAGATGAAACTATTTGTGACAAGATTTGTATCTTCAGTAGTAGTCAACGGGCATTGGGATGAGAGTATTGAGAGTCCAGTTATTACAGAACTGGTTTTGGTTTTCATTGGTGCTTTTAATGTCATTTACTAACAATAAAAAAAATCCTTTAAGCTTAGATAGTGTTTTGTGTGGATACATTTTTATGTCTCATTTTATGAAGTCATATTTGCTCACCACACTGGAATTTTTTTTAATTAATTCAAGCAATCTAAATGAAAAAACATTGTATTACTTGGGTATTTACTGTAGCAATATGGCTAGGCTTACAAAGGCTTCAAATGAATAACAAACTCTTATCATGTAAAAACTAAATGTTTAACCCTGAAGTGTGAAAGCAATGGATGTGCTCAGTAGTTAACAGTAATAGACGCACTGTCCATAAAAACAAACAAATCTAGATTCAAACTTATTGATATAGTTTCAATTTCAGGACAAAGACTGAGCCATTTGAATTCCTCCACCTTCTGTTACACCTACAGGACCTAAATTAGAGTATAACCTCGGTCAGAGTGATGTTGGTGGTTTAGCATGATCTCTGTCTGTCTACAGGGGGCTTATGGCTGGTCTGAGCTGAAGTCAAAGGTCAGGGGTTTGTACCACCTGTATAAACATGAGTGCCATCTCTACCAGAACCTAAATATACTTCTGAGGAGGCAGAAAACGAGGGAGACCGATGCTGCATGCACTTTTGCAAATGAACTCGTCTGCGCACAGAGATGTGCATGAATACGCACACACATGGAGGACAAAGACAGGCAGCCACACACAGCTTTGAGACAGATGAGTTCTCTATATTGTCCTTGCACATCTTTTCAAACTCTGTCACCACAGCAGTTTGCAGCCATCTGTCCCATCCTTTCTGTTCTGATCATTAGTCTGAGGCTCAGTTTGATAAATGAACTCAGGCTGTTGTTTTCACTCTGTCTGCCTGAGAGTGCGTATCAGACAAAGAACTAGTACCTGGGATTTCCAATAATTACATATTCCCAGAGGGGCAATAAAGGATTGACATATAGTCGATCAGCATCTCAGTAACTTGGAGAGTCATCTTTTTCTATGTGAGCAAAAAATTACAGATTCAGCAGCAGATGATGATTAATGAAAGCTTTGAAAGCATTTTAGGTTGACGATTCAGGAGGTTCATCCAGCTACTCAGCATAAAGACACGTCTGGAGAAGGAGCGTAAAAAACATATTTCAACAGGCCTGGGAACAGGTTACCTAAAAGTGACAGAGCATGACGAGAGGTCCTGATATAATAAAATAATGGACTAAACATGGGCGAAAAAGCCTTTCACTATACACCAGAATATCTACGGAGAGGTTGCGTCCAAATTGTCATCAATATTTCCAAGTGTTACAAACCTGCCAAGCTTTTGAGATACAGTGTCTGTCTCTGAGATTTCTAGCGCTCACACAGTTTAAAAGTTACATTTTATAACACTGACAGCGAGGTGTTTTCCCCAGAAATGCACCCTTGTTGCTTTGGATAGTCCACAGACCTCACAGTGAGTGAGTTTTCATTGGAACCACTTTCTACTGAAAAAGACTATAATAAGCTGTTGATGGTGTGTTGGTTGGATTATCCTGGGACAAGTCATTTTACAAAGCTGAGCACCAAAGCAAAATCCTCAAGACAAATCTTTAAAAACCTGGACATATAAAACTAAAACTTCTAAAATTTCCAAGACTAGATACCGCAAAAGGTCCTTTAAACCACAATCACAGAAACGATTAATTGTGGTAAAATTGCATTCTGTCTTTAGTTTTTTAATTAATGTCTTTAATTGATAATGTCAGGTCACATAGAACAGTTATTGCTATTGTTACCAGTGATTTAACTGTTGAATTGAGCTACATTTGTGGTTCCCTGTTGTACCAAGTAAGCATGTCGTTTGTGTATATCTGAGTGATGAACAAATCTTTAATCATACAGTACTCTAATTCTAGGCTGGTAGTGTTGTTCTAATTGAGGTTACACTTCTTTCCATGTGCTATTTAAAGTTTTTGTTTTCTGTGTCCCTGTGCATGTTTTGTTCAAATCTTCAGTAGTGATGGACACAATAGTGGGCAGAAGCTTATCTGATACTGGAAAGATACAACAAACATGGGGGGAAAGCCCAAACCAGACACTGCTGGATAACTCTGTGTGTGTGTGTGTGTGGCCATGTGCATGTGATCCTTTACTTCCTGATATGCGGGTGTGGTGCGGGTGGGATAACACAGCTTCCTTTAGAACAGATTAATGGGCTAATATTGGATATAATCCTTCCATTGTGAAAGGCCCAGAGATCTGGCAACTAGAATGGGAAGAGGTCATGACCTCATCTTCACAACCATACACTCACACAAAACACAGGCACTCAACAACGCAGATGGATGACTCAGCAGTACTGTAAGTGGCAACCTCGTATAGTTCAAGCAATATTGGCACATACAACTGCATACACCCAAACAATGTTAAGCAGCTGATCTAAAACTTATCATGTGTATTTCGGCTAAGTGATAAATACAACCCCAGTTCCAAGAAACTTGGGATGCTTTGTAAAGCACAAATTTAGACCATGTCCATGATTTCCTAAACGTCGGAAATGTGGACTCATCACACCACACACACTTTGCACCAGTACAACTCAGATCCATTACATACAACCATGTTGATTTTTAATGCAGTGATGCTTAACGAGTAAATGTTCACAGGCATTCAATGTTGGTTTTGGGCCTAGAGATAGAGATATCTCTGCATCTTTTAATTATATTATAAATTGTAGATGGTGAAATCCATAAATTCATTACAATTATGTGTTGAAAAATGTTGTTCTTAAACTGTTGGACAATTTAACCATTCCTCACATCATCCCTTCTAATGAACTACTGAGCCCTTCGACAACGCCCCCTTTCAGAACCAATCATGATACTATCACCTGTTGCCACTAAACCTTCCAAGCAGGTGTTTTTGAGCTTTCTACAACTTTCAGAGTCTTTTGTTGTCCCTGTCCTATCTTTTTTGGAACGTTTTGCAGGCATTATATATCAGAATGAGTGTTTATTTACAAGAAACAATTAAGTTTATCAGTTTGAAGATTGAATTTCTTGTTTTTGTGTTTGATTCATTTGAACATATTTCTAAAAGGATCATTGTGTTCTGAGGTTGTGTCCAGCCACACTTTGATCAGGTTGAATGAAACTGAACAACGACAATAAAAAAGTACAAAGATAGCATATTTTATCGCTATCATATGTCATCAGTGTCAAGTTGCGATACCAATATCCGCATCATAAAAGTATCACAAAAAGTTAAAGCCGGCACAGAGCATTTCGTCCACATTTTGAATTAAAGTATTATTATAGACAAAAACATTAACCAAACACCTTCCAAAATAAAATCCAAATTGTAGCAAACAAAAGAAAAAGTGATGATTTGTTGAAATGCATTATGACATTGTTTTTTCACCGGAGTATTGTATCTCTGTATCACACTGACTGCACACAGATCTTATTGCCTGTGGCAGCCATGTGTTTTCATCAGATTTTCCTGGAACATGGTGGCTTTGTGTAACTCAAGTGGCTGTCTATGTATGTGAGCTGTGTGATATGATGCATGGAAAAAGCCTTTGGGGGAAAAAGTACCAATGCAAATCGCATTAAAATAATTCAGTTTTTTATAGTAAAACAAAGAAGAAATGTTGTTTGTCCCGTTTGGGTCATGTGACATTTACATTGCATAAATTATTCTATCTTCATTGTTTACTTTGTCACATCTTTTTTCCCCTGTGATTGCCAACCATTCACTATATCATATGTGCAAAATGTTATGATATCCAAATTATCTGGCATGTACCATCACAGTAAATATACCCTATGGTGGAAGGAGTAACTTAATATTGCCATACAAAGAATCCCCCCTAAAATCTGTTGTATGCCATACTAACCACCACATATACACATCCCCCGTCAATGTATTTCTTTTGTCAGTGTGTATTAGGGAGAATAGGTCCTGGTCCTGATCTGTGTGTGTGTTTGAGTCAATTTGTGTCGCCACTGGTTTACTTACTGCTCGTTGAGGACAGGGGACTGTAATCAGACCTGCAGAGGACGACAGAAAAGTGAGACAAAAAAGAGAGAGAGAGAGAGAGAAAGGAAATGTGGACACAGACCGAGACAAAGAGAGGACAAGAAACAGAGAGAGGAGACAGGAGTTTATATTACAGTATGAAGTACAATCAACATGATGATTTACAGGATGACACACTCCTATTTCAAATAAAGTGCTGACATCTGGCTAAACAGGAGGAGAGGTCCAGCTGGAAAGGTCACCGAAAATGCACACACACGTATTTCATAGTGGTTTCTATCTGAAGGGATAAAACACTGGGACATTTACTTACATTGTACTACTACTACCACTATATTGTGTTCAAGTAAAGTTTTCAGGTATTTTCTTGAGGATTTCTTACATTTGTACTACATTCCACTGTATTTCAGAGGGAAAAACATTTTAACATTTATTTTATTGCTGAACGAGCAACACCTCAGTCCTGACCGCATCACTGTGACTTTCACCTATAAATCATTTAAAGAGATATTTCCTCTGACCAATACAAGAGTGAACTAGAAAGACAGTTGGGGTGTTCATATGTGTGGTATTTATTTAGTTAGTGAAACTCAATGATCTCTAGAAAGCTTTAATATTAGTTGTCTAGAACAAAAAAAATATCTCTGCTGGGTCGTTTTCTTATTCTTATTATTCTGTAATAATGAGACAGATATTACCATAAAAATATACTTTTACTTCTAATGGGTTATTACATTGGTATTGCTGCTTTTACATTCTGAGAAAGACAATTATTTGCTTTCTTTCTGGCTTAGCTGAGAAGATCATCATCAGTCTAGTGTTAATACATGTGAACTAATGCTGTGTTCAAGTCATATCATTTAGCTTGTAATTAGGAGTCAAACAAAACCATTCACGTCAGCCTCTGTGTTGTAATTCTGATTCAGGCTGCTGGAATTGTAGCTGAAAAGCCACCATCACTGGTAGTTACTATAACTAAAATCCAATATTAACACAATTTGCTAGCTCCCATCTGTGAGCTGCGGTAGAATTAGATTTCTGCTAAAAGAATTCTGCCATTTTGTCTAATTGGATGAATATCTGTGTGCGTAACATACAAGGAGCATGTGTGCCCTCGATACAACAAGACTGATTGAGGAGCTGGCCTGCATCCTAAACATGATATAATTCTCTAAACTGCCCGTGAAACCTCAGCGCTCATACTACACCACCTGAGACTATTAGTCCCACAGGAGTCAGCTGACAAGCAGAGGACCGCTGTCCCTCCACACACACTCTGTGACTCTGTCTCTAAACTAATAAGGACTGTGGAGCTGCAGGACAGCAGGAAACAGAGCAACGACTATGTATCCTGCAGCAGGAGGTTATCAATCTAACTAGCAGGCATTAGTGGTGTGGAGAAAGGAATGGATGGGAGTATGGGAAGAAGCAGAGGTGAGCTGAGAATGGTAAGAAGAAAAGATGATGGGGCACTGTAGAGGGGGAAAATGTTGGCGCAGGGAGCGAAGGAAAAGACAAATATACAGAGCGGGATTATAAACGACCGGAAGGTTCCAGCAGACAAAGAGTGAAACTCATAGACTTTGTCCCTACGTGAACAGAGACAAATGACAAAATGTGGAAAAAAAAGAAGAGAAAAACTGTCTTTTGGAGGTTTATGGCTCTTTGGAGTAGAGTTGGAAGTAGTAGTGTAGTTACAGGACTGTTTTGATGGCTCCCTTGGGTGTGTGTTTTTGGCGGGACTCCCACAGCAGTGCTGGTTAGCATCTCGCCTGGCTTTCCCTGTCTGACCACACTCGCTTGCTTCATCTCCGTCCAAAGACAATAAACACAAAGTGAAGCGAAGACAGGCAGCAGCCCGGTCACGCACACAAAGACCTGGCTTCAGAGTGACCCGATGGGCTCTCAAATGAGTCTAAAGGTCTTGTCTGACATGTGGAGAGCTGAACAGATTCAGGTGTCTCTTATTTGATTAGGGTGGAGATCAGTCTGGAAAGAGAAGGGACGCAGGGCAGTTCAGAGACAAACTAAACATAAAGCAATAAATCCTCATAGATCTGTTCCAAACAGTGACTCATATATCTGGTTCATAGCCTGCCACCTCTACAGTTAAGGTCTGATTATGTTTATGACAGATTGTGTCATGGCGTAAAGAAGAAAATGCTGATTGATGGTCAGAGAGTGATCGTGCACCGCAATCTTCTGTGTTGACATCACAATCCTTGTATGTCTAACCATTCATCCCAATCCGCTCCGTCCTCTGGAAGACTATAAACGCTGGGATGCTACTTGCACTGGGGCAGTCATCATTCACAAAACCACAAAGCGGTTTATTCTCAATTGAATTTCGAGTAGTAGAACAAGCTGAAAACACAACACTGAAGTATGTTTGGTTGAAAATACTGAGACAAAGTGGCAACCCCTGTGGTTGTGAAATGAAGCCAAGTTGGAAGTGTTAAAAACGGCAGTTCCTCAAATGTCCACTTGAGGCTGGATACAGAACGAGTCAGTCTCCATAGGTCCCCATGTTCAAATGTCCAACTTCACAGCAGAAATAAACATGTTTACAGCCTGGTACAAAAAACAGTCTTGGTCTTTATAGCAAATTTCCACGTTCATGACAACTGTACTGAGGGTGAATTTATATACAACTCACCTGTTCAAATTATATTAAGGCTTAAAGTTATGCAGAGTTAAGAGTGTTCCACGTGCTGCCCATTTCTGGATTCATGGGGAGCCAGTGGAGGTAAAACTGCCAAGGTGGAATGACCAGAGCCACCACACTCTGAGCTCGGATCTTAAGAAACATGTGGGTAACATCACAGATGTAACATCCATGATTTATACAGCCTTTGCTTTATACACAGTTGCCTACTTCAACATCCAGCAGACACAGAGCAACATTAACTTTTATTTGGAGTTCCTGATGAATTTGTTTTCCTCATGAATTTAATATTTATTGTTTTTTTTAGCTCTGGTTTGGTCTCCAGACCAAATGGTGAAAGGGAATATTTGAGTTTTTAGCTGCTAAATCCTCCACTATGTTCACCAGTTAGGCTTTAACTGTGTCTGTTTGCTTTTTGGTGCTGAGAAGGTAGTGTACGGTGGGTTTATCACAGCTTTGTTTGCTAAAATCAGCTGTTTGTATGCAACCAAACAAATGTTGATATTAATTCATTAATGTGCAAATGAGCTAAAAGACACTAGAACGCTTTAAACACTGTGATGATTCTCTGTGTTTCCAGTGGCCACGGGAGGTGAACAGTGAGTGGAGCGAGGCAGTAGAGGTGGAGGATGTGACCTGATGGAGGTGGCGGCTCTCTGGCTATCAACTTGATGTCCCTGCTTTTCCTTTCACATCAGCACTTTCCACGGTGGTCTCTGTTGCGTTTCCCATGAAACACATGCACTCTCACACACACATTAGGGTGTTTGGTTCCAGTTCAAAGCTAATGAAATAGCATGGTCCCGAGTGACTTTCACAACAAGGGCATTGATGTACTGATGTCAGATTACTTTTCCCAGCTTACTGACTTTCAATATAAGAGCAGAGAACTATAAAGGCCTTATATTTGGTTGGCAGTTGTAACTTTCAATCTACTCTGCTGTCATAAAACGTCTGTTATATACTGTGTGCTTCTAATGCTGTTTGCCTGCATTTTGTCTTTATTTATGTTGGTGTTTTTAACTTTGACATCATGTGTCAAATAATGTGTGTTAAAATATTTACTTCAGCACTGAACATAAATGAATAGATAAACTTAGAATAAATACGGGGTATAAGATCTTATAATTTCCAAAAGATCCACTGTAAATATGTTACATGCATATGTAGATCTGGATCATTTAGAGTTTCAGACTATTCATTTTTTCCAGCGGCTCTTTGAGGCAGTACAGGGCTTGAAGCCAAAGCGGTGTGAAGGCATTCTATTAGATTATACAGGAGAGCCAAAGAGACATCTTAATCGAACTTGAATCAGCAGCTGTTGCCATGTACTGAACACAATATTTAATGTTTTTGTGTTATCAGATCCAGTTTTAAGAGTTTAAGTTGAAAAATAATTACGAAACATTTTTAAATTTAATAAACGTGAGATATTTTTTTCCCCACTAATGTAGAATATGGGTATGTAAACATTCGTAAACCACATTCATTTCAATCAGCTCAACTTTCACCTTTTAAACACATTTTTGGAGCGTCCTGATCATTTATTGATGTGTCCTGGGACTCATTGTGTTCATCTGACACATTCAAAAAGCTATAAAACTCTACACTCACTGAGCCTTTTGGCACTGAACAAAACCTGACTTTTACAGATACACAGTTTTCTTTTAATTACAACCTACGGGTCATTGTTTCAGTTGTGTCCTCTGGGTACTGAAAAGATCTCACTGAGAGCTTTGGACGCAGTGAGACATTTAGGAGAACAAAAAGAAACTGGTCATGATGCAATAACAAACAACCATCTCTTAAATCTGGGTATCTGTCCCAATACATTTGGAGGCTCAGATTGTTGGCTAATCAGATTTCCACAGTGAATCAAATAAAAGATAATAGAAACTCCTAAAACACACATACACACACACACATGCACAGCTTCTTCATTACTACAACACTACAGCCAGCAGTGACATAGCGCAGAGGCTCATCTTTGTCTAATGGCTGAAAACAGAGGGAACAGGACATTCACTTAACTCAGCATCTTCACTGTGGCTCTACTCTTATTAACAACTAAGTTAATTAAGAGTTAACTTCCCACTGTAGAATGAGGATCACACCTCCTCCATGTCTTCAAACATTATATCACTTATTGTTTAATTCATATTCTTTAAATCTACTCATACTCCCTTAACATTTATTTTCATGTATAATTAATCATAAATGTGTGACATTTTGTGTGATCCCTGCTTCACTCACCCTCCGGTCTCGGCTCCTGAATCCACGCAGTCATCCTCTGCTGAGGTTTTCTCCATCTCACAGGCTCGGCTGATCCGCGGTCAGCTGCATTGTTTCAGAGTCCAGAGGAAAACGAGTCAAACGCAGTGTTAAGAAACACGGTGCGGCTGACAGAGGAGATGTACGACCGAGCAGAGAGTCTGAGCGAGCAGGCTCTCTAACTCCTGACCTGCACTGAGCTGACTGCTCAACTAGTTGCAGCAACAGGAGACTGAGCGACTGTTTGTCTGCGTCAGCTGCGCTCGGAGGTGCTGCCTTCAGGAGCAGTGGGGAATCTGAAAATGTCAAGTGGAGCGCACATGAGCCAGGATGTATAGATTTAAAATATACTCACAACAGGCCTGAATGAATGGATTGTATGTCATAATGTTGAGATAATAAGTCAAAATTGATGCAAATTAAACATTATGATAGTCAAAACCAAGAAGTGTGATCATACTAGTAATTAAAACTTGTGAAATGGAAAATTTAGATGAAATTTCAGATTTCTTGATATTGATTTCCTCACACCTTGGCTTCCTGTGTATTTATATTTAATTAAATCACACTGGTTTTCATTCAGAAAAGTCACAATTTGGCTTATTATGTTATTATAAATCTTGACTTAAGATGAGACGTTTACATGAGTTAATCTTCTATTTATTTATTAATGTATTCATTATAATAGCCTACTGGTTCGAATAAAAATGTTTCTTTAAGTGTAAATAAATAGTAATATAAAACAACAAAGAAATGAGCAGCAGAAAGCGGCGACACTTGTGTTTTCTTACTTAGAGCTTTAAAGATTTTGACTATCCGATGACTTTGGCAAGTGTCCTCGTGAACAATTCTTGAAATGTAGCCTGAAAGACGCTGTGATTGTTTTGTGGTCCTTTTCTCAGGCAGCACCTGAAGGTAACATCATCAATGCTGCTTTGGCTCCATCAGCAGGGTGGATTGAGTAATGCAGCTTGTCTGTCCAGAATATACCTGGGCAGGTTAAAAGAAAGGTATATATACAGAGAGATAGATATATATATATAGATATCACTACACTAAATGTGTGTTACTTTCTTAGATCCAGTGTGTAGGATTTAGTGACACCTAGTGTAATTGCAACTCCCTCGTCTCACCTTCACTCTTGACACCTAGTGTAATTGCAACTCCCTCGTCTCACCTTCACTCTCACCTTCCTAGCATGAAATAAAAACTACAGTGGCTAAGAAAAGTGTGATAATAAATTATGAGAGCCAGTGTTTAGTTTGTCTGCCACTGTAGAAGCATGGCTGACAGTGTGGGCTAAAAGAAAAATGCCCTATAAAACACACAACTGTTATTTTCAGGTGATTATACACTACCCTCTTGTCCTTTTTACGTTTTTGTGTATTTGTTGTGTCTTTTGCTCTACCTTGTACATAATTATTTTTTAAGTTATGTTTGCGCCTACCTGTCATGTCCCTTTTCTTCAAACTGTACTTGTGTCTGTACCTGTATGTACAAGTATGTACACACCTGCCAATAAAGCGATTCTGATTATATTCCATTTCTGCCATATTCTAAAGACATAGCCCTCTAAATGTACACACTGGACTTTTAAAGTAGTAGTAGTGGAAATGTACATTGAAAAAATGAATTCAAATAATGAATTGAAAATATATTTAATGATAACAAAACTATCACCATAAAGCTGTCTTTGTAAACGGTCCTTACAACAGCTCTCAGTGACACGAAGCACGATAGACAATGGACAAATCTGCCCTCTTTTTTATTTCTACGGTCACTATCTTTTTTTTAAATATAGTTTTTCTATCTATCTATCTATCTATCTATCTATCTATCTATCTATCTATGAGTTCTTCAGAGCCTTTTGAATAGCTTTAGTACTAGCAGAAACTAGAAAGTATTAGTAATAGTAGTAGTTGTAGTAGTACTAGTAGTTGTAGTAGTAGTAATAATAGTAGTAGTAGTAGCAATAGTAGTAGTAGGAGTAGTAGTAATAGTAGTAGTCGTAATAGTAGTAGTAGTAGTACTAATAGTAGTAATAGTAGTAGTTGTAGTAGTAGTAGTAATAGTAGTAGTAGGAGTAATAGTAGTAGTACTAGTAGTAGTGCAGGTTTATGGTGAATGTATTGTGTAAACACTTTCAGCAGAAATGATGGAGCGACATCAACGTGACGTTGGGCAGGATGACATCATTCTCACGCGCCACACAAAGCGCGGAGGCGGAGGGGACTGGTCTCGTGCACGTTGATGTTTTTTGTGAGTCTTCTGCAGACGGTTCATCATCATCATCATCATCATCATCACGGCTTCATCCGAGCAGCTTGACTCCGAGCAGACATGTCAGTCACCGAGATGTTCAGCTACATTCAGGGCTTCCTGAGCGCCGACCAGGACGTCAGAGAGGTAT
This sequence comes from Larimichthys crocea, assembly GCF_000972845.2. Taxonomy (NCBI): domain Eukaryota; kingdom Metazoa; phylum Chordata; class Actinopteri; family Sciaenidae; genus Larimichthys; species Larimichthys crocea. The sequence goes on along the minus strand of NC_040027.1, from coordinate 3,988,684 downwards.
GAATGAAGCCGCCACACGCTGCGACCAGCTACCTCAGCTAGCAGCTAGCAGCCCGGCTAACAAACACCGTGAACATTTCTCTGTGCTGACAGAGGCCATGTTCATGAAGTCATTTATCTAACCGAATATGAAGGACATTACTCTGTGTTGTCTGTACGTGCGTTAAGGTACGAGCTGGCTAACACCAAACTTGATTAGAAAATTGGAGACATTTCTGAAAGAAGTGAAGCTCTACAGCACAACGTGTTATCGTTCATGTATACTCACATTAACTCCACACACTGTTTTACAGCAGGGTGTCCAAACTTTTATTTATTTATTTAAAGGGCCAGATTTGACATTTTTTTTAAGATGCCAGTACTAAGATTTTAAAAATGAAAAAAGTAAGAATAATCTAAACCAATCATGCATGAACAAATTTAAAAAACAGTTCTTCCTTTTTTTCACATCTGAAGAATCTGAACCTCGTGTTCATTTTAAACATGACTTATTATGAGTAATGCAAAGTCTGTAAACATTCAAGTTTAAAACGTGTCACTCTTGCTCTTCTCTGTCACAAGATCATTCAGAAAGTAATATTTTGTGTCACATCTACAGGTACATACAGGTACATCAGCAGTTTTGTCCTTAGAGGTTCAAATGCTTCACTATGTCAACCAAAAGAGCCAAATCTTCCAGCCACACAGTATCTGACTATCCTAAATAAATAATATATTATAAAAACGAAGCTGAGGGCCACATGAAATCTGACCACAGGCCGTGATTGGTGCTGGGAGAAAATATCAGATTGACAGTAACAAGTGCAATGATTTGGACTGCGTAGAAAAGGTGACGATACTCCAGTGAAGTTGGAACTGATGTGGAAAACACTAAAACTCCATATTTAATTGAATACAGCACAAAGACAACTTATCAAATGTTAAAACTCCTGGTGGAACATCTCACAGTGAATGATGTTACCTGGCAACAGGTCAGTCACACGACTGGGTATTAAAAAAGTCTTTGTAAAGTAAAGAGACTGAGAATCAGTACCGGATGGCCGTGATCTTCAGGCCCTGCGGACAGCAGTGCATCATAAACAGACAGGATTCTGTCGTGGACTTCACCACATGAGCTGAAGAACACTTCCTCCACGAAACATGAACACAGTTCATCGCTGCATCCACGCTCCATTATGTAAAGAGGGAACCATATGTAATCCAGAGAAACACCGTCGCTGTTTGGAAATCATGGATGCCACGTCCTCTGGGCTGAAGAGGAGATAGACCATCCAGCTTGGTATTGGCACACGGTTGGAAAGCCAGTGTCCCTGATTTTATATGAATCATATGCAGGTTTTGGAGCAACATATGCTGCCAAGTACACAACGTGTTTTTCAGGGACGGCAAGATGACATCAAACCACATTCAGCACAGATTCAAACAGCATGGCTCTGTAGTCAAAGAGTCCGGGATGCAGTCCAGATTTGTCACCTGTTAAAAATGTTCAGCACATTCTAAAATGTAAATACGACAAAGGAGACGCCAAACCGTAGATCCTGGGAAGACATTCAACTTTCAAGATTACAGCAAAGTCTTCTCAGTTCTCAGAGTGTTGTTAAAAGACTAGCTGATGAACACAGTGGTCAACATGACCCTGTCCAACTTTTAAACATGTTGCTGGCATCAAATTTGAAATCCCAAAACAATCACATTTCTTAGTTTCAACATTTGATAAGTTGTCTTTGTGCTATTTTAAATATTTAATAAGGTTTTTCTTTTTTTTCTGTAGGACTGTATGTACATTATGTTTACTGTACGTGGAGTTGTATGGAGTATGTATTTCTGTTAAGAGAAAATCTGTTGTGTTATGACACTAATCATACTTAATGGACTTGCAGGATATCCGTAAGGTGGTCCAGATGTTGGAGCAGACTGCTAGAGAAATACTAACAGTGCTCCAAAGTGTCCACCAACCATCGGGGTTCAAAGAAAGTGAGTGTTTCTGGTACTGAATCATATCTGCCTCTCCACATTACACTTCTTAATCTCTCACATTTCTCTTCTCCCTTTAGTTCCCGGTAAATGTGCAAAAGCACGGGAGTTGTTCTGCACAGTCCGCACACACATCGCTGACCTCAAAACTAAATTTCCTGTGGAGCAGTATTACAGGTAGGATTCGTTTTATACCAACTGTTTCCTATGTTTTGAATGATCTTGCTGTTTGTACCCACAACTCGTCGGGAAGAAGAACTGATGCTCAGCGGATTATCCTGGCGAAAAATACAGTGTTTCACGTCTCTTTCCCTGATCTGTCTGATTCCACTTTAGGTTCCATGAACACTGGCGGTTTGTCCTGCAGCGATTGGCTTTCTTATCAGCGTTTGTCGTTTACCTGGAGAGTGAAGCTCTTGTGACTCGAGAGGAAGTGGCCCAGATACTCGGCAGTAGGTACCAGTTTGTCATTAGCCTGTAACTCTGTCTCACTCTACTGAGAAATGTGGCTTCACTCTTTCTTTTCTGTGCCCTCTTCACCCGACAGTTGAGGTGGTGCGAGAGAGAGGTTTTCACCTGGACGTAGAGGACTACCTGGCAGGAGTGCTGATCATGGCTAGTGAACTGGTGAGTCTGCTGTTGAGCTACTACTTGAGCTACTTGTCTTTTACCTCAGCTGTGACGCTCATCAACATAGAAACTGAATTTTGTGTTAAAATGATGCCGCTGTGTTGTCCTCCAGTCACGGTTGGCAGTAAACAGCGTCACAGCAGGAGACTACAACCGGCCGCTGCGCATCTCCAACTTCATCAACGAGCTGGACTCAGGCTTCCGCCTGCTCAACCTGAAGAACGACCCACTGCGTAAGCGCTACGATGGCCTCAAGTATGATGTGAAGAAGATCGAAGAGGTGGTTTATGACCTGTCCATCCGCGGGCTCGCCAAGGAGCCCGAGTCTGGCTTGGACAAGTAAAGGTCGACGGTGGTGATTGGCTGTGGGAGACGGAGGAGGGCTGGGACCTCTCCACGGCTGCTGCACCTTACCCCAAGATGGAAGGCAAGACCCAGGGATCTACCTGAGGCCCCAGCAGCTGAGGACAGACTGTGCGCGAGTGTGTGTGTTTGTCTGTGTAAATGAATGCATGAGAAGTGCTTTAGATGGATGGCAGTCTGTCAGAAGGGTGGCAGAGACGGCGACTGAGTTTGGCGCCATTGTCCACTCTTTGTTGCAGTTTTTTTTGACCGTGTGTTGGAGCTGCGTTCACCATTTCATCTGAGTCATGTTGTTTCACTTGAGTCGGTATTGCAACGGTTTCATCTTATTCACAAAGTCACCTTCTTATTAAACTACATTATATTGGTGTTTAGTTCTGTGGAAAGTGTTCAAACATGCAGAGCTTATTTTTGTGGATATTTGTGTTTATTTGCAAAAAGAAAACGTGAAATGTATTTGTGTTGTCCACCACATAGTTTGACGCCTGGTGATTATTTCTTTAAAATGGATACATTCAGGCGCCTCATTTATGGGTTAAATAACTGATAATTCAGTTGAGTATCCAAAACTCCAAAAATACATTTGACTACATTCTTACCAGATTTAATCTCTGAATTTCATAAAGAAACCTCAGTTTGGGTTGTGATCATCAGCATCTAACCCGCATGTTCTTAATTTTTCACAATGAGGCTCCAGGAGAGGTCGAGCCAAAGAAATGACAAAAATACCCACATAAAGCTACTCTGTGATGGTTTGATTCTTTTGTTTTTTTTTCCTGCCTTGCAGAACTGTGCCAATGAGTATGTCCGTTAAGCTGTTTGAATATTTCGGTTGTCGGGCGATAAAGCTTTTATCTGGAAATCCAGGAGTGCATACAAAATGTTCAGAATGTCATGTACTGCATGTGATACGTTTGCCGTTTTCCTTCAGGAAATGTGGTTTGTTTCTATAATCCATGCTTCTGTTTGCCTTCATATCGTAGTGGAGCCGGATTGTATTTTCTAGAAATAATTCACTGTCGCCATCCTGTGTGTTTCCTGGACTGATAAGTGCATTCCACTTGTACTGTGAGTATTCCTGTTTTTGAATCAGTCGTCCTAAAGATGCTTAAAATAACTGTAAATACATTTCTACGTTCTACATCTCCAGCTTCATCTGACTTTATAAAAGAGCATATGGCACAGAAAAATACAGCAAGCAAGGTTGTGTTTAAAATCTTTTAATATAATTCACAATATATTACATTGGGGAAATAATACATCAGGTCTTTCAAATGCAAATGAGGAAAACAAAAGAATCTGTATGCAACTCAGCAGGCTTTGTTTTTTTTTTTTTCTTCATCTGAAGCGGCGTCCTCCAACAACACTGGAGTGTTGGGGTGGAGTTGAGTGGCCCTGCCCTCTAAAACACAGTGATTCGCTACCTCTTCTGGTGCTACTTCATAGCAAACGTAAAACATCAAATAGTGGTTTTGGTTTGATGACTGGATTGACCGAAAATCTGCGTCAGTCAACTAGGTTCCTTCTAAGGTATGAAGAATTGTGAATAAACAAGACTGTGTAACATGTTTTACCAGCAGTTTTACTGGAGCTTTCTATTACAGAATAAAGTGCATTAAACAAAATAAAGCCTTCATAAATAAAAACACACTTAAATCAGAGAGGATCAGGTGATCACACATTATTAGCAGCCAGGGACTGTCAGAGGTGTTAATCATATTGCCTGTAAATGGATCTCAATCAAGTGCCAAAAGAGGGCAGTCTAGTCAGTATCTCAGAGATAAATGCTACTGTGACAGATTGCAAATATTTCAGTACATTTTAGCATAACAGTAATCAAGTACCAAGGCACAACAGCTCATTGCTAGGTCACATAACACACAGTTGAAACTGTGCCACGACGAGATGGTTGGGACGACTTTTTGAGGCGTTTTCGTCAAGTAACCAGGGTTTTTCAACCTTTATGCCACAATTGTCATGACCACAGCAGCCAAAGATAGTTTCTGATATGACTTTATCATGGATCATATGATTTTAAAATAGCATATTTTTGCTTTCTATTTTCAGGGTCTTGAAATAAGTTTGGACTATAACAAAAAAAGATGAAAATACTTTCCCTGGGGTCTGGGATTTTTCCACTATTTCCAGACATTTTGTAGTCCAAATGATTAATCGGATTAATCGATTAAACACAGTTAACTTTGTTGCAGCCCTATAAATAGACCAGACAAATATGAGTCTGTCCCAAAGCCCAGCCTCTTCGATCACACATGAAGTCATGAGCCCAAGGTTGAAAAACTCTAGACTTAACAAACAGTGGGGGAAATTGTAGTGTTTGACCTGACCTATTTAATATGATGTTAACGACGAATGAGATCGACTAGACTTCTCACAAACTGCTTTCATGGCACTAAGATTATCTCAAGTCCAATGATTGACCAGAACATCACGCATGAACTCCTGAATGCCAAAGTAAATCTCGGGAAATTAAATGCATATACAGTAGCTACTTCTTTTGGAACTGGCAGAGATTATTGCTGTTATGTGAGTTCTCATTTAAACACAGTGATACAGGAGGTCTGTTCAGCCTGTAATAGAGGCTCTACTCAGCTGCATCTCTGGCAGTGAAAGTTGCTCTACCGTCAAACGTACAGTAGAGGGCGGCACACAGACAGGAGAGGGCAGTAACAACAAACAGGAACCATTAAACAAAGCTCTTGACCACGTCTCCATCCTCTTAGTACCAAAAACAAATGCACCCCCCCTCCCCACTGTCTTGTATAAAAAGGACATTACAATTTTTCTTTTTTGCAGTCAGTCACGTTCAGTCATGCTTTGCAACAGACACACCTTATTTACTGAAAGCTTAGCTCTCTTTCTCAAAGAGCAAACAGTCTTTACAATCAAGGCTGACGAGCACAGCCCAAGTTTTTTTGGTTGTCCAATAATCTGATATTTTTTAACGACTTAAATTTCCATCCATAATTTTATGACGGTATGACGCACTTATAGCTTTGTAAGAAAAAAGTGCTCTATCTTTCTCTTACCCTTTTGAGACTTTGAGAAAGATTTTTTTCTTTTACTGAAATCTGACTGGTTAGAACAGTTGTGTCACTCAGAAATGCTTCTTGTTGTCAGTCTATTTTTGCAGTAGAAGGTTATTTACAGTGTCACATTGGTGGGCGTTGGTCAGTCTCAGGAGCGGCCCTGGTTTGTGTTGATCATGATGTTGGGCAAAGCATTGCGTCTTTTCCTCCAGGTGCCCAAGTCTCGAGCGTATCTCTTAATCTGATGGAACCACTGCTGGGTGCGTGATTTGTCTGATGCACGGAAAACGAAAGACTCCCGCCGAATATCGAGCACCTCGAATGTGTCCTCGCAGTCCGGATCTGTTGACACCACACAGTTTCCCAGACGGATGGGCTCTCTCAGCACTGTGAATTTTCCGCTGCTCTTGTCCTTGATTAGAACTAGCACTCCATCTCGAATACCATCTGCACCGCCTTCCACCTGATCCCCCCGCGCCCCCAGGTCAGTGCCCTGCCCTAGGGCTTCGCCGACCCGCTGTGTCCTCACCATCAGCAGACTCTGGACATTTTGGAACTTGAGGGCCTTACTGCCTTTCTTCACCCACTGACCATCTGCTGGCTGTGACAACTGGAGGGGTCCTTCCATGACGAATCGTGTGTTCTCTCTGGCCCAGCCCACCGTCTTCATCGACACCTCTCGCATCTCAATGTTGATGACCTCCCGGTTTTTGCGGCTGTCGCGACGGAAGGAACGGAGGGACCAGGTGACACCATTGCCCTCCTGCTTGGTCTTCATGTTGATGTGCTCCAGATGGGATTCCACACGACTCTTGGCCTCACGGAGACGGGAATAGTCGGGGTGACATTCAGGAGTGACCTTTATGATTCGGCTCAATAGAAGGGGGTATTTAGTTACACGTTGGAGGGGTGCCATGAGGAAGGACCGCAAGTTCATACGACGCAGTGCTGTGTTGTCATTCTGGGAAACATCCAGGAAGATTCTGAAAAGAGAAGAAAATTAGGTTGAAAACAGAGCATGTCCGGTAAAAACTCTGGGAAATGTTGATTAATGGGTATCACAGGACAGCTTTACTCAAGGATGAGCTGTGGTTCTGTCACAAAAATGTGAATCATTGCAGCTCTGCTCTCAAAATAGAATGTCTTCTGAATAAGTGATAACGCACTGTCTTTTCCATTACGAATTATACAGAACAGTCGTGGCAGGAACTGGAGAAAGTTCCCCAAGTAACATTTCCATCATGCAGGCTGGAAGAAGTACCTGAGCAGTTCTTTTTCTTTCTCCAGTGTGTTGAGCATGTTGACCGAGGTAGACTGCTGCAGGCAGTAGGTCTGGAAGGCAGGCAGCATGTTGACGAACTCCAGAAAAATTTCTCCTATGTACACTGTCAGTAGATCGTCATCTCCCTGAGGTCAAACCACATGAGAGAAAACGGTCAAGTCAATGTTTAGCTCATTTATGTTGTGCACTGGAAGACAATATGACAAATCACTGTTATTGTTTCTAAAGATCTGCTGGTACAGTAACATTAGCACAACCACCAGCAAGAATTGTATTAATGCAGAGTTTATAATTGGCCCATATATTTTCCCACAAGGATACACTAAGCTAAGCACAGCAAAACTTCAGCCTCAGAGGCTACAGTTTAATGCAGAGGTGGCTCTTACGCAATACTTCATGAACAGCAAGTGATTGCGACAGTAAACGTAAGTGGCCTTCAGGTGAACAGTGAAGCAGCAGGCATGACAAAGCAAAAGAGTGACTAACATACTGCAAAGAGGTGCAATGAAGATATAGCGTTTCAACCAGAAGAGTTTTATGTGAGAGGAGCAGACATATTCCAGGAATTAGTCATGGACAAATCATGGTCAAGAAGAACTGGTTGACACAACAATTGAAGCACATGGTCCATTTAGAAGACGTCGTAGAGCTTTCATTGTATTTAACAATCATTATCAGCTGGAGCTTATAAACAATGTTTTCTGAGTACTTTAAGGACTTTTTGTCCACACTGACCTGAAGATAGAGACTGAAAGTTCACTTTCAACCTTGGAAACATCACTTGACCAAACAATCACACCACAAGGTCCATTTGGTAGCTGTTCCAGGGCCGTTCTTGATTTGCCAGCTACTGTTCCCAAGGTCAAGAATGAACTTTCACTCTCCTGAAAAATTCGTTTTGACAGAGAAAATGTAAAACAAGCTTCTATGATTGAAACTGTCATTGTTCTGTTACAGGAGGTGAAGTACATCCTTTCATAACACTTCACACTCCTGTAATTACTGTTTCAACAGAACCTTTTCACAGCAGCCATTTTGACATGAAATAGTAGGGTCAACACAGGTGTTACCAATGATACTAATTAAGAACTGAACCTTAATTAGTATGATTGGTGCTGTGCTGATCCTACTATTTTTGCTGTGAAAAAGGACTATTGAGTTTTCTCTGCCCTTCGTACAACAACAACTAGAACTACTGGATGTAAGAAGTTAAATTATATTTCACCAATTCTAATGGTGTTGCATTGCACGCAGAGGAAACAATGACATTTTATGCCTTTATAAATGTGACCCTGAAGGTGACTGATGTAGAACTAGTGGGTTATTAAAGCTTAAGCTTTGAAAATGGACCACCTTGTTTAAAGGTCCAGTATGTAAGATTCAGGGGGCCGTATTAACAGACTATTTTACTTACAGAATAACTGTATAATCATGTTTTATTAGTGTGTAATCACCTGGAAATAATAACTGTTATTTTTTCTTCTTTTTTTTTTTTTTTGCTAAAATGTACTCTGTGGGTCTCTTGTTGTCCACCATGTTGAACCATCATGTTTCTGTCTGTCCAGAATGGACAAACTAATCACTGGCTCTAGATAAAGCCTATCATGTCTTTTGTAGTTTCCCCTCTTTTCCCCAGGGTGTTAAAGTAATGACCTGCCCTACTCTGACTGGCTAGTACTTGTTGCCTTCATTGGTCAGGTTTGTTAGATTTAAGCATCAGAAGTAGAATTAGGGATTAGGGTAAACCAATAAGAGTCAGAGTAAGGCAGAACATTCTGTTACCATCTCAGGAAAAGAAATATCAAAAATAAGAGGGTGAGGCAAGGAGGTTGCAATCACCAACTAAATTTTACAACCTGGTCTTTTAACTTTTATGTGTGTGTAAGAGAGAGAGAGAGAATAGGTCACCTGGTCAAAGGCCTGGTCGATGCTGTCCTGCAGGTGTTCAGTGAAGCGGTCGTTGACGTCTATCAGCTCTTGAACGTTACCAAACACCACAGTGAGCTGCTCAGCTGTCAGCAGCCCAGCACTCTGCATGGGGCAGTAAAACTCCTCCTTGATGATCCGCAGGTCCTCGCCGTAGCTTGACTCTGTGTTCAAAAACTCCAAGATGGCTTCTTTGCGCTCTGTGCGCAGCTTGGAGCAACGTTCACACATACGCTCTCCTCGCTCTTTGGAGGCCCCGTCCCTCAGTCCACAGTCTGGACAGGGTCTTTGGGCCTCCCAGGCTCTGAGGGAGGCAGATGGTCTCTTCCAGGTGCGGGAAAGACCCGGGCCAATGCCGCTGTCTACCCTTTCCACCTCGGCTCCCCGGGTTCTGCGGTACCGGCGAGGCTCACTGTCTTCCTCCTCCCGCTCATCACTGAGGCCCACCACTCCACTGTCGGCACTCAGGCTGCTGATGGTGCTCCAGCGATGCTGCCCGGACCGAGTCACGCCGAGACCCGCCTGGCGCTCCTCACCAGGGGGCTCAGAGCGACCACGAATGGCTGCCGGAGCTGAGGAGAGGGAAGAGGACATGATCAGATCATCAGTGTTTACAATGTTTATGGATTTACTCTGTGATGTCAGCGTTATTCACACTGCATGCATACACACATACACACACACAAACAGACTTAATGGCAGCCTCTTTAATGAACGCTCATTTAATCTGGAGTAGTCATTACTGGTCATGTCAAAGTGAAGAAACTATTATAGATATCATCTTTCTCCAATAATTAGATGCCTAACCCTTCAGTCAAGGACTTAACCTTTCTCCACATGCACGTCAATACTATTGTGCACAGAGACTATATTTGTTTGCTGAGCTGCTAAGACAGACATTCAAACACTGGCTTCATTATGAAGTGTGAAATATGTATCAAACCACCTTGTTTTTGGGAGGGAGTGAGGAAAAAAACTGTTTTATAAGTCAGTATTCCTTTTATCCACTGGAGAGAGCAACAAGGTCACATTAGCATATGCCATATCGAATGACATCCCGTGGCTAGCTTCCAGTGTCAAAGAGCTTCTGTTGACAGGGAAGAGCATGGAATTAGCAGGGGAACTGTGTGTGTGCGTGTGTGTGTGTGTGTGTGTGTGTGTGTGTGTGTGTGTGTGTGTGTGTGTGTGTGTGTGTGTGTGTGTGTGTGTGTGTGTTTGTCAGGGAGGTGAGGACTGGGTGCAAAGGCCAAAATATTCATGCAGCCATGACTAAGTTGTATAAGAGATGTTAAAACAAAGCAAATGCAGCTTTCATAGCATTCATTTTGTGTGTTGGAGTGTGAAACAGCGGGCTTAGATGGAGGTTCATTCACAATTTCAGGTAATTCTCTCTCCCTGAAGAGGTAATGGAGATGTAATGAGGACATGGAGTTCTGTAATTATATTAATTCTAATTATTTTTATGAACAAATGGGATGGATGTAGATCTCCAAATCAAGGAAGCATTAACACCCAATACAAAGCTGGGGTCAAACTTGTTTTATGATTACTCCATACCAGCGTGTAAGTACGCTAAGATGCTTTGATAAGATACTCTGAATGAAAGTAGGTGAATGTTTTTGTTTTTTTAAGATATTTTTTTGGCCTCTTTTGACCTTTATTGTGTAGACAGAGCTGAAGAGTGACAGGAAATGTGGGGAGAGAGAGATGGGGAATGACATGTGGGAAAGAGCCACAGGTCGGATTTGAACCCTTGGCTGCCACGGCAAGGACTGAGCCTTTGTACATGGGGCGGCTGCTCTACTAACTGAGCTAAACCTGCACCCCGTGAATGGGAATATAATTATAGAATTATAATAAAGACAAATTGGAAATGTCTGACGTGAGAACAGTGAGATGACAAATCAATTCCTACCTCTGCCAAGGAAATTGATGTTTTAGACCTTTGTGTTTGTTTTTTGAAGCAGCATATCTTAATTAGAAACCACTTAAATGGGCACTCTCACTTTTACACATGAGTGATCTCATCAGTTATCTCAGCTTTAGCTTCACATGCGTTACAATCTTGACAGAGGGAAAGATGCTTACATGTTGAATTATGGGAAGTGCAGTACTAGATCACAGGAGTACCCTTTAAAACAGATTTTCATAGAGTTCAATGGAATGATCGGTTGCCTATTGAATCATGGATCGCGTGATAAAAATGTATCATTTATAAAGCAATTTACATGTTCGGTTTACATCTCTGGTGCCATGAGGTGCTACTAACTTGACATAGGGAGGAGGATCTAACAAAAAGATGCTAACAAGTAGAATTATGTGAAATGTAGTAAAAGATCACCGGAGTAGTCTTTAAGGCAGATTTCAGTAAAGTTTGATGGAAAGAAAGAACTAATGGTACCATTAAACACCTTACATGACAAAAAGAGCTCATTTGCCATGAGCTCTTTTTTTTCATGTCATGCATAGGTGACACTCATTTCCATCTTTCCATCAACAGCTTGTCTTCCACTGGGAATTTTCCACAATTTTCTGTAAAGCAGTTTTTTTTTCTGTCTGTTTTTCATTTGTCAAACTCTTTTCTTATAAGTGGTTTCCGCATTGTTTTGGTTGCTTGACATAAACCTCAAAATTCTTAAGGTGCCTTGTTCAACTGAAAACCACAAGGACAGACCAGCATCCTGCAATTCTGCAAAGTTTCACCAGTATGTGGTGTTTCAGTCACAATGACTCACTATTTGAGCAGAAGTCATTCTTATTTTTAACTAGCAGCCAATCAGCAGAACTGTCCGTGAGTTTTGTTGTAGATGAAAAATTATCATTTTCCTACTGAATGATTTCTAGTTTTATGAAAATATGACAGATTACAGACCTGTCACACCTGTATCATGTACTCACCACTGTCTCTGTCTCGGTCTCTGTCGCGGTCCCTGCGGTGGCTGTGGAGTCGGGCGGCGGCAGCGATCTTCATCTCCAGCTGTTTGCGCTTTGAGGCGTCTGCTGGCATGGGGTCGCTGTAGTGGGGCCGGAGACGGCACTCGCGTTGCGCCCTCACCGTCTCAGCCAGCTCATAGGCTGCGTCCGAGCTGGAGCGCCTGCAGCCCAGACCGGTGTGCTGCTGGTTTGGAAGGACACGTGTGTCAATCAAACGGTCACGTTGCTATAGCAACAGATGAAGAAGAAAAAAAAAGGGCACAACTCTCTGAGGAGATAAGGTGAGAATGAAGATAAGAGAGAAATCACAGCTTGTGTATCTGTGAGTTTTCATGCACAGTGTCGCCATGTTCGCCGTCATTACATCATTACACAACAAGTCTCGGTTATCACTCTGATCTCCGCTTGTAGAACTGACAAGAATCCAAATTTCATACTGAGATGCAGCACTAATCCTGCCAAGTCTCTAAACACAACAAGGCCACACATCCAAAAATCAGCTCTGATCACATCTTGGAGCTGCCCAGCCTTGAAGATAAGATAACATCCCCTGAGTGACAATTCAAAGCATCTCCTGTTTTTTTTAGAGGTAAAACGAGGAATTCCCCGACACGCTGCAGCATTCTGGACGGACACTCCTCACGTGGCTTTAAAAATCACCCTAAGCTCCCTTAAACCCCTGAGATTGACCTAAGGTGGAAAGTTCAAAGGTCATCATCGCTATGACATGCAACTCCTCACCCCTGAGGCATCACCCACATCCAATGCATTTGCAAATATTGGCTTTACATCAAGGATTACCTCCCCTTATTGTTGACAGTCCTCTGACAACTAACAGCTACACATGACTGAACGGCGCAGAAAGGTTTCCATCGCTCTGTACCAAAAGACGACGTGATGTAGAGCTTGCAGCAGTCAGGTGAAATGAAGGAGAATAATTCATGATCCGCTGAATTATCAAATTGCAGCCCTTAATTTGGGAATGCAGAGGCAGGCTCCATTGTGGATTCAAAGCCAAAAGCAAGAAGCGAATGCACCTCGACATCTGTTCTCTAAACCACCTACAGCCTTGTAGGAAAGCAAGCAAGCTGTGACTCCATATCAGTCCGGGCTCCTCTGTTCTGCAGATGCACAGAGAGAGGGAGCACAATGCTGGCTGCAGCTGAGGCTGGTGTCAAGCTGCAGCCAGCCAGCGGAGTGGTGCCATGCAGAGAGCAAGGAATGAAGCGCTGAGTTACCAGCAGCCAGCTGCTCGGAGGGGGGGCTCGATCCTCTTTTTACTGCATCGTCAGCCGTCGATGTTGTTGCTGGAAGACGGAGCACTGCACGCTCGTTCTTGTCTCAACAAATACCGCTGCATCAGGATGTGTGAGTGATGTGCATGTGTGTGTGTGTGTGTGTGTGTGTGTGTGTCGCAGTCCCCTTGCTTGCATCATTGAATACCAACAGATCTATGTGTTTTTGTACACTACGAAGCAGCGGTGAAAAGCGGCGAGTGAACACCACACAGACTATACATTTAAGACACAAAAAGAGGAAAGAAGAAAAAAAAGAATCCTTACGCATTCTCCTGCTTCCTCTCTTCCTCCTCCTCCTCCTCCTCCTGCAGGCGTCTCGTCGCCAGCCTCGGCTCCGCAGGCCGTTGCCGACGTTGCCATGGCAACGGCGGAGGGCTGACAGTCAGTCGAGGGGGCGGTGATGTCACAGCCTCCGTCCCGGTCACCTGACAGCCTGACGGGGGCCTCGGCTGAGATCTCTGCACTGCAGCTGGTGGAGAGAGGAGGAGACGGCGGTACGGATGGAGAGAAGGGAGGGAGAGAGGGGGGGATGAAAGGGAGGGACATGGTTGGGGGGGGATGGAAAGGAGAGGGAGAGAGAAAGAATGGGAGGCAGAGAAGCAGGAGGGGGGGGGAGTAAGGAAGTGGAGAAAGAGGGGAAAGTCAAAGGAGAAAGAAAGAAAATGCAGGAACAGGAAGGGGAGGAGGTTAGAAATTATAATTCTGGCAGAGCTCTCTTCTCCTTACAGCATCTCTGTCATTCATTCCACATCATTCTTCCGCCTCTAGCTCACATGCCACTCCGCTTCCTGCTGTGTCTTCTTGTATCCCACCCTCCTCCTCCTCCTCCTCCTCCTCCATCATCCCTCTAACACCCAGATCAATGCCTCTCTTCTCTTCCTAACCCCCCACCCACGACCCCTCCTCTGGAGCAATTAGAAACATCAGTGGACATTAACACCTGAACCCTTGGACCACAGGGACACTGCCTGCACACAAGCACACACCAACACATCACCAACATTTCCTTCATTCCTTTGTCTGATAAATGAGGATCCATTCTTACAGCACACAGCCAGCATGTGAGACAGCCCACAAAGACACTGTGCTGCTACACTGAAATGCACACATCCATGATGCACACAAACCACAAATGCATGCCTGCAAACACACACACAAACACACACACACACACACACACACTCAGAGTAAGATGCTGACCATGAACAACAATGTGCCTGACTTGCATCTGGCCAGAGACCATTGCTGCAAGTCATTACCCATCTCTCTCTTTCTCCCGCCTCATTTCCTGTCCTATCTCTCTACCCACTGTCCAACAAAGCCCAACAAAAATGCCAAAGATTCTAAGTTTGTATCAGACCAGTCTGTCTACTTTATCTAAAGCTGAATTGATTCTTTTTTTGGCCACGTGGGGGCGACAGAGAAACACCACAACACACACTTCTGACATAATAATGCTTTTAAAGTTGACATGATGAACATCCAACAGGCAAAAAGCAACCTGATTAATCATTTGTTGGATTCAAATGGATAGAGGCCCAACATCCAATCCCCTTTAAGCTTTGGTTTGGTTTTAAAAGAAATAAATAAATACAAAATGTTTTTATGTTTTTATAAATATCCATATAGTATATGAATCTAGCAAATAATATATTACCATTAAATTGGATTTTTAATTTTGCATGCAGGTATTCTTCTCAGGCTGTAGGCACAACCTCCACCAATCAGAGGGTAGAGCAGGAGCAACTATGTAGCCTGTTATGGCAAATCATTCACTACTGCTTGTAAAGCTTAATTACTGTACAGTAACCATAACATGACAAACATAAATAGCATCCAATACAATCAACCTTTTTATTAACTTATGTCTTCTGTCCTCCACATCTCTCGTCATAGAAATGATATTGATATCTCCACAAACTCCAGAAAATATCTGGTTCTTTAAGATCAATGCTCCATCTTCTTCACCAGTCTACTATTTGGTGCTGGGTAGGTAATGTACAGTTGTATATAGTAACTGTATACAGTATATTGATTTTGTTTTTCATTCACTGGTGAGCTTCACAGTCCAACAGACATGACTATAAAATATAATATCACTGCAAGAAAATAAAAACCTATGTAACAGCACTTTTACAGATGATTATATTTTTACTCAAATTAAAGCTGTTTGTGGTTCTTTATCGCCTCAGCAGGTTTAATGGGCCCTGGGGTCAGAAAACATAATAGAGTCTCAACAACGTCTGGCTCTCAGAATGAAAGAAAGGCTGTAAATTCCTGAAATATTGACTTCTTTGAATTCCAAAGTGGTGTATGTAATAGAAGAGGGGGGTGGTTAGTCTCAGGAGCAGGTGGGTCTACTGTTGGCTATACATACATATGAGATTTGGTGATATTAGCTCCTGCGCTTGTATGTGATTGCCTCTTTCGTCTCTCGAATTTCTTGTCATGTGCCCTCAATGTACTGTTTGCATTTTCTTTGTCCTCTCCCAGCCTCTTAGTCCTATTGTTTGTTTTAAAGGAGCAGTGTGTAGGCTTTAGTGGCATCTAGTGTTGTAATTGCAGATTACAACCTCTGTTCCGAGTGTGAAAGAGAAACACCAGTAGCTGCACGTGTTTGGTTTGTGCATTCTGGGCTTCTGTTGAAACATGGCGGCATCTGTAGATATAAAAGTCTCATTCTAAGGTAATAAACATTATGATTTATATTTTCAAGTGATGGTCAGGCATCAACCTCTGTGGCTGTGGTGAAGCCGATGCTTTGTGTCAAAAACTGCAGTTCCTCAAACGGCCACTTGAGGCTGGATACAGAACAAGTCAGTCTCCATAAGTCCCCATGTTAAAATGCCTGGTACAAAAAACTGTTTTGGTCTCTATAGCTAATTTCCCCATTCATGACAACTGTACTGAGGATGAATTTATATAGAACTCACGTTTTCAAATCATATTAAGACTTAATGCAGAATTTACAGACGGCTTATTTGAGTACCCTGCCTCAGGTCCACCAATGAGCCACGTCTTTGTGGATTTAGGAATTAGCCAGGAAGTGGAAGAAGCAGGACTGCCAACATGGCAGCAAGTCACAGATTTTGAACTTCAAAACGTCTGTTCAAAAAACTATGGGTGAGATCACACATAGGACATCCATTCTTTATAATGTCAGTAGCAATTACACAGTAATGATGCCCATCAACAGAAACCAGAACCCGTGGCGGAGTCTTCAAATTGTTTGTTTTGTCTGTCCAACAGTCCAAAACCCAAAGATAATCAGTTTACACTGACAGAAAACAGAAATCATCAAATCATATTTAAGAATCAGGAACCAGAGACTATTTGCATATTTGTTCACTACGGGTTAAATAATTATAAACAATTATATGTTTACTGTCAATCCACTAATCAATAAATTGGTCATAACCTCTGCTATGATACGCAGTTCACTTTGGCCTGTTATGTATCTTTAGATATTCCTGTGGTGACTTAACAATAGGTCTCATTATTCTAATGGTTCTTACGTAACCATCTTTTCTGAGCTCTCGCCCTTTCTGGACATGTCATAAAAATTATTTCTCAACATCCCTCTGATGCTCTGTGGCTCTTAAACACACTTGAGCACACACACATTTTTCATCATCATAAACAACAACCTGGTAACCTTTTCTGTTTTGTATGTACACGTGTAAATCAAAAAAGCCAACACAGCAGATGAAAGTGTTCAAATTAAGCTGGTGCCACTGTGGTGAGAAGGCAGAAAGAGTTACCACAGATTTGAGGACACGGCTCTAAAGCATCCGGTCGGTTTCACTTGGACAAGGCGTTTCCTTCACAGTATTCGCTGTCACCCAGCGGATGATGCATGGAAGTAATAACCTGCAGCTTAATTCATCAGGAAACCACAGTATGTGATAGATCACTGCTCAACACACTAAGATGTGACACTCAAATTAGCCTGGCTGACACTTTCACTGATGTATATATCACTGAATGAATTCAATATATTCATGAATTCAATATATTTATCACTTTGTGCATCGAATAGAGACAAATAGATACAGGGGACACATGCCTCACTCTACACGCTTTACATAACCGGGTGCACCTTTACTGCAGTATACAATTAAATCAGGGAGCTGCTTTAGTGCTTCACTCCATTTCTATGAAACTCTCCCAGGTGTAATAAAATTAGAATTGTTACAATAATGCAACTAAAGCTTTATTATGCTTTGTATGCAAGTTTGGCTTAAACAAAAGAGACTTCTTGGTGAAAGTCAAATCCCTCAGGGTGCAGAGATCACACAGAATACGGTCATGTTTAATTAATAAATCTCTAAGTATTAAAACATTCACAGGGCCTCAAGTCAAATTTAAATCACAGGGAGAGTGCACAAAGTGTTGCATTATGGGTGCTTTTCGAACATAAAAGATTCATCCACTTGGGATAAACAATGTTGACCGCTGGAGCTGACAATGGACTGTGGAAGTGAACTGCAGTAGTGCTGAAATGATTAGTCGGCTAATCGACTGGGAGACAGTTAATCAATGATTGGTAAACAATAAATCATATAAGTGATTAATCAAGCAAAATGCAAAACACTTGCTGGTTTGAGCTCCTCAAATGTGAGAATTTGCTGCTTTTCTCTGTTGTATATCATTGCAAAGTGAAAATATTTGGTTAAGGCATTTACGTCCTTGTCAGTATGAATTGCATTAACTGTGGTGATCATTGGACTTTTCATCTAGCACCATCATCATGTCCAAAGTTCCGCTAGTTTGGTTTAAAACCAAATACCTTCAAACGTAATGACATTCCCATGAGCATCCCTTGTACTTTGTGCTAAGTAGCAAAAGTTAGTAAATGCTAAGCTAAGATGGTTAAGATGATGAAGCCAATCCAGAAGTACCAAAAACTGCAGTTCTTCAAACGTCAATTGAGGCTGGCTACAGAACGAGTCAGTCTCCATAAGTCCCCATGTTCAAATGTCCAACTTCACAGCAGAAATAAACATGTTTACAGCCTGGTACAAAAAACTGTTTTAGTCTCTATAGATACTTTTCCTGTTCATAACAACTGTACTGAGGGTGAATTTATATAGAACTCACCTTTTCAAATTATATTAAGACTTAAAGTTATGCAGAATTGACAGCGTGGCCACTTTGATTGATGGGTGGCTGCCGTTACAGATGGCCATGAATTTTTAGATTAGCTGTGAGATGGCTCATCATACCTGCTCAGCATCAGCATGTTAGACATTTACATTTACATTTAGTCATTTAGCTGACGCTTTTATCCAAAGCGACTTACAGGGAGAAATTTGGGGTTCAGTATCTTGCCCAAGGACACTTCGACATGCAGACTGGAGGATGCAGGGATCAAACCACTGATCATCTGATTAGTGGACAACCCGCTCTACCTCCTGAGCCATAGCCGTTATGTTAGCATGTTAGCATGCAGTTAGCAGCTGTAGACTTCTTGTCATGGTGTTGATTAGATAAAACAAGCTATCTGAAGACGTCACATTGGGCATTTTTACCATTTGATAGGCTACATGGAACCTTTAGCTGCAAGACTGCAGCTCTGCACTTTCGGAGCTTTATATATACAAAGACACACACGCAGCAGTTATTTTTCTGCTGCCTTCATGCAGTAAAGCTTCAGACATCCATCATCCCTTCTAGCAGGCCAGACAAAGAAGCGACAGTCAGTGGAGAGTTCTGACAGGCAGGGGAAGATATTGTCCTATATGTCCCATCTATCACATCCTGCAGCCTGCAGGGGGGTGGAGTTTATGTTCTTTAACAGGCCTTATCAAGTAGCTCCTCTGTGTTCAGGGTCTAATATTTACATTTGCATGGAGCCCTGGACCCAAATGGCACCATAGTGCTGTAAAACACACCCTCCTCTTGTTTGTCCTTGATCAGAATGAACCACAGTGGAGTGAAGTCTGCATTTATTTAGCCAACAGCTGACAGAAAGACAGAGAGAGAGGAGAGACGTGGAAACAGTGAGTCTGTAGGGACGGTGCCAGTCTTCCAGTCTGTCAAGCTTCATGCCAGCCTCCCGCCCACAGTCTAGTCTGCAGAGCCAACCCTGTTAGCTCTGACAGCTGTTATCACAATAACTGAGATAAATCGATAACACAACAACGCACGCAGCCTTAAACAGATGGACTCGCACACACGCATACAAAGCACACACATGGAAGTTTGCTCACAATTCAACTTTACAGATAAACACACACACACACACACACACACACACACACCTCTGCTGCTGCAAGCTGCTACAGGGCTCAGATGATGTGTACTACAGGATCTGATTTCACGATCAAAAAGATGAACTGGATTTAAAATGATATGCTTATTGATAAAATACTCAGATCTCAATGCAAAAACAGAGCAAAGCAAAATAAATCTGAGATTATTTGTTGTCATTTGTCGACCTGAAGCTGGATTGTATTGATAGGTGGAGTCAGACACAAAGGACTTAACTCCACTTTGATCCTGACAGTGGTGGGAGAAGTATTCAGACTTTTTGCATAAGTTATGGCAGCAAGTACTCAACTACAAGTAAAAGTCCTCCATATTATACTCCAGATACTTTAAAATATCCCCTTACTACATATGTTGCTTTCTCATAAGAAAAAAATAAGGGATCCTATCAAAACTGTTTCTTTATGTCATGTTTATGGAAAGAAAAATAGCTGATACATAGCAATGTTAATGTTAAATACACACATAATCAAATGGTGTAAAGGACATACGGTAAGTTTAAGTACTTTGCTTGAGCCTTTCCATTAAATTGTATGATCAGCAAAATATGCTAGCATAAAGGTTTGAGTGCAAGACTTTTACAAGTGATTAAGTCCTTTAATACCGTCATATATTCAGTTTTACTTAACTAAATGATCTGAATACTTCTCTGATTAATAAACATACAACCCACTCCTCCCTCTCCTCCTGCTCCCTTCCCAGACCAACCTTTTCTTAATGAGGTCCAGTGCAGAGCCGATAAGGCCATCCTTCATCTTATAGATCTTGGCTCCGTAGCTGGACAGGTCCGTCCCCTCCAGAAGGAGTGCTGGGCAGCAACTTGAGGGCCGATCCCAGTTCTCCCTGTTGGGCGGGAAGGGAACCGACCCAGCTGGTTCCAGGCTCCTCCTTCGCCTGCTGCTCCCATCATCTCCGCATGCAGCTGAGGCTTTCTCCTGGGCAGAGTTGGCCAGGGGCTGCAGGGGTGAACGTGGAGCTGGGCCGGTGCGGATTGGAGAGAAAGTGCCGGTAATGAGAGGGGAGGTGGGAGCAGCAATGCTGTTACTGCTCACAGGTCTTTCAGAGGAGGTGACAATCTGCAGGGCTTCACCACTGTTTTCTGTCCGTTCACTTCTGCTTATTTCTCCCTCAGATTCTTCTTGCTGCTCCCTGTTTCCTCCACCGGAGTTCGACTGAGGAACGGTCCGATCCGAAGGAGGTAAATCACTGTTTGATGTTCCCGCTTCCTGTGGCAAGTCAGCCTCAGGTTTTCCAGACACCACAGAACCGGCTGTGGACTCTTTGCTCTGTTCTCCCTCTTTCTGCCTCATCCTCTTAAACTCCTCAAACGTAGGGATATGAAGGCGTCCCACAGGAGGTCTGCTGCGCTCAGATGCAGAATCTGATCCACTCCTGTTACCCGCGATGTTATCTGTTGTGTACGATGTCTTAACCACTCTCGGGCTGGATGGCGAACTGTGGAGAGCCAGGTTGGGACTGCTGTTTTGGCGCCGGAGCTGCAAGCGCCTCAAGACCTCCTGCTTGATCTCTTGGGGGCTGGTGATGCGCGTTGGTCTGGACCCAGCACCTGTTGAATTCATGTGATGTACACCTTCCTGTTCAATGGGTGCAGCACCTCGGGCCACCTGAGGCCGCAATGGAAGGGGCTTCAGAGTCTCAACTGATGACCTCGCACTCTGGAGGCGGAGTTTCTCCCTCAGGCCCTTCCTTGCTTCCCATTCGTCAACGCCACCCGGAAACAGCAACTGAGGGAATAGTGGTAGGTCCTTCCTGGGCAGCCCATGTCGGGGGTAAAACGCCATGCTCTCTGGGTTAGGTACTATTCCATGGGCCCCCACCACAGATCCATCTGGAGGCCCGCCACACCACTGGCTCGAGGAGGTGTAGCGTAAAATGAACTCACTGTCCATGCTCCTGTAGGGGGCAGCACTGAATGCACACAGGCCAGAATCTGCCACATTGTTCCAGTTCAGGTTCTCCATACTCCTATAAGGCCTGCTGCCGTTGCTTCCTGTGTGAATGCAGGAGCCTGGGGCCACCCCCTCACCTGGACCCACCCCCAGAGGACCTTGCCTGCTGGAGCAGTACCTCAGCCCCAGGTTAGTGAGCAGGGTGCTGCTGTTACACCTGGACATGAGCGGGTAGGGAGGCCCCTGAAAGCCCGGGTAGTGAGGAACACTGGGTCTGTGTCGAGGGAAGGAGGATAAGGGGTCAGGAGACAGGGGGAGGTTAGCGAAGCAAGGCTCCATGTCTATGATGAGGGGAGAGGTGCAGCCAGCAGGAGAGCCGGCGGAGGCTGCAACGGAGGAGGTGGAGGGGTAGTCACATGGTGGTGGAGGCTTTACGTCTGGCATGGCTGTGGGCTGAGTGAGTGACCCTCAGACACACAGTCAACAGGTACGAAGATCTGCAGCCTGCAGGGACAAAGATATAAAACATTTAGCATCAAAACCTTTCACAGTGTGATCATGGTCCCAATATGTTCTTGTCGTGTTCGGATCAGCATTATGTCTGTACCAATATCACTATGAAAGGTTCACTTTCTGGTTTTAGACAGTTTACTACACATCACTTTGCATCACAGCTAATACTCTTTTATTGTGTTCAGAACTTCCAGGCAGCCAATCTTTCTGTGTAGTATGAAGATGAATAGCAAGCTGTTAAAACTTGCTGTAAAAGTCATCAGTCAATATCAATTCTGCATTAATTGTAGTCAATATTACATTATTGTGGTATGCTTACGTTTAAGTGGAGAAAAATCACTTGTCTTGACGTTCTTGATGGATTACACGACTCCAAAATCCACAGCCTGTAATGTCTATTAGAAAAAGATTGGCCCAGGATGCCATGCTTTAATGGCTGCTTTATTAGCTCTAATAGAAACGTTCTACGTTTACTTGTAACATTCATTTTAATGTACAAATGCAGACACAGATTCACATAAGTATATTGGCAATTCCATTCATTTTCAGCCATTTTGACATGAACTAGGTAAACAGAAGTGTTACCAATTAAGTTTCATCCAGGTCATATGAAACCTTAATTAGTATCATTGGAAACACCTGCACTGACCCAGTTTCATGTGAAAAATGGCTGCTGTGAAAAAAAACCTGACAAAAATATTCCTGGTAATACTGTGATATTGATTTCAACAAATCCACAATACCCTTATGTTATCAGACAGGTTACCCTTTAAATACAGCCCACATCCAATACTAGTATTCAATCCACAGTTCAGACTGCACAGGCTTTAGATTTGTTTGAGGTTTTCAGCCATGAGAATGAAAGCACAATCCACACACGTTGGAATATTGGATAACCACAGCTCTGGATGCAGAGACACTCTCTGAGAGCATGGTTCCTTCACCAGAATAATCACATTCATTTTATACAAATGGCTTCCTGTCTACCCCCTCAGGCTTTTTTTCTTTTTACTTTCTCTGCAGCAAGAATAATAATAGAAGGATTATTGGCCTGCTTGTCAAGCTATTAAAACATGAGATTGAGAGACGGATAAAGAGAGACAGACATTGAAGGAGGAAGAAAAAAAAGGGGAGGTGGTAAAGGAGACAAAGATGAGACGGAGAGAGGAAATGAGTGTGACGCTCAGAGAAAGCTGTAAGCTGAGGGGACAGTAATGAAGATAACTGCTTGGCTGTCCGCTGGCGGCCGGCTCTGCTCTTTCCTTCTGACTAATCAGACAGCAGTTGTAGATTAGCCAGAAGCCAGAGAGAGCACTGGCAAGACGGTACTGCTTGTACTGCAGCTCTCTCTCTCTCTCTCTCTCTCTCTCTCTCTCTCTCTCTCTTTGTAATGAGTACAAATAGCATGTCGACCACCCAACCCAAATACCCGTCACCCATATCTCATATTCTGTCTACATTACAGTCAGAAATGCAGAGCTGTGATTATGACTGCGATTATGAAACAGGGACTCATTAGGTGCATTAGGTGAATAATAAAATCCAAATCATCTTTAGACTCAAACGCTCCCTACTTCCTAAACACAACCAGACCGTGCTTCTCTATAGCTTTGCAGTAATAGATAAATCTCCATTCCTCACCTGCCTGGAGGTAAGCAAGGTCGCAATCAGAGATAATCAGTAACCTCAAACATAACAAGCATTAGCAATAGCAAATCCTATTTGTTGGCTGCTTATTAAATGACGGCCTAAAACAAAAACCAATGACGTGAATCTGTTGCTCTAAAGTGAATACCTTCAACACAGAGGACTTTACATTCTCCAAAGTCAAGGTTGGATATTTTTCTCATTGTCAACAAATCACATGACAAGGCCAAAACCAATAATGAATTGATCTTGAGCCTGATATATTCTTCTGTGCCCCGGAGCTCCATTGTTGTCCAAAGACTATTGAAAACACATTAATGAGCCACACTGTTGTATTTGGCTGATGTTCCATCATTTTGATGAACCCACCTTTTTCTGTTATTCCATCTCAGTGCAACATTTGAGACCACAGACCAAAGCAAACTCCTAATCGGAATCTAATTTGACATCTCCGGCCTAGGTCCTATCAAAAAGAACACAGTGTGTTTTCTACAATAGTACACTCAAAAAAATGTTTAGGCCAAAATGCAGGACTTTCAATTGCATAGAAAATTTCCATCCATTTGGATTACATAGTTTAATATAAATTAACGAATAAACTTAATGTGATACAAGTAATAAGATTCCTGTTATAGTACTAATAAACTCAATGTGTGTAGTAGTAGCCAGGTTTATGCATTCATTATTATAAAGCCAATTTGTCTGCCCAAACCCAATGGCAAAAATTAATGCAGTCATTTTGAGTTTATTAGTACTATTACATAAATCGTATTACTTGTTTCACATTAGGTTTGTTAGTTAATTTATATCAAAATTATATAATTCAAATGGATGGAAATTTTATTTTCAATTGAAATGCACAAGTGGCCTGAAAGATTTTTTGAGTGCATTAAAGAAGTCACCATGATTGGTGTGCAACATGAAGTCAAAGATGAGGTCTTTCCTTTTGGCTCATGCAGAGATCTTTATTCACGCCGTTGTTTCTTCCAGATCTGATGTCTGGTGTGCTGCATGCTGTCACTAAAAGTCTTGAAACAGTTCAAAATACTGCAGCGAGAATCTTTACTAAAACTAGAAAATGTTATATTATATGTTAAATGCTATTGCATCAACGTTAGCTTCACTTCATTGGCTTCATGCCAGAGCAGACTGCTTCTGATGACTTATGAAACTGTAAATGCTGTCGCCCCCTCCTTATCTCTCTGATCTCATTAAAGCTTGTGTCCCATCACATTCTCTCCATGCTCCACAAATTTTATAAATCAGAACGGAGGGCTGGCCGGTCCGCAATGAACTAATATGACCAGAGATAATAAAGAAAATAACTAGAATGGAGGAAACATGCTTTCATTTCAGATCATTTGTTTCAACTCGAAGACCATCCTAAAGGTCCAGTATGTAGGATTTGTTGTGGATCTAGTGGTGGGGTTGCAGATTGCAACCAACTGAATACCTCCTGTTGTATAAGAGACCAAAGTGTCCAAGAACATCACAAAAAAAGCCTCTATCTAGAGCCAGAGTTTGGTTTGTCCATTCTGGGAAGACTCTGCAGAGGAGTAACTTAGAAAAGGTTAATTCTAATTTACAAAAACAAAACAATTTTTATTTTCAGGTGCTTATACGCTAATGAAACCATAGTTATGAAAATGATATTCAATTTCTGCCATATTGTGTAAGTAGAGCCCCCTAAATCTGACACGCTGCACCTTTTAAGTTCCCTGAAATTACCGCATGTGAAACTGACAGAGCACTTGGCCTCAGCATTCCTTTACAGGCTTTCTCGTTATCCTGTTTGGCAGACACAAATATGTGAGTGTGCATGGTTTGGACTGGAGAAAAAAAGAGCTGATACGTGGAATTTGGGTTTAATTAGCATGAGCGTGTGTCTGAATAGCAGGCAGCATGCCGCTCAGCATGCCTGTTCCTCTCTCTCTGTGTCTCTGCCTCTCTCTGCTTGAATTACTGCCAGTATAAAGGCTCTCTGGAGGTCCGCACTCTCTCTGCTCCCTCTGTCAGCTGAGCTAACTGAGGAATAACTCATCCTCTACCAGCGGGACAGTAAATCAGCCACCATGTCCCACAATGCACAGGAGCTGGTTCCTCCAGATATGATGGCAGAGTGCGTGAAGAAGACGGGATCAAAATGAGGAAATAAATCATTGATGTGATCGGATTCACTGTCAGCCCGTCTGCATTATTAAATACACTTACATACCTAAATCTGAACAAGTCAGTTTGTGTACTACTGAGTCCTTAAATTGTAAATGATGTGGCCAAAACACACTGTTTTGTGGTCTGGACTGTCTTTCAGGACCTGGCCCTTCAGTTGCAGTTAAATGAAATCTTTATGTTGCAGCAGACAATGGTATTTTAAATAACAATGTGCTTCCACCGTTATGGTAATTGGTATTTTAAATAACAATGTGCTTCCACCGTTATGGTAATAGTTTGTCCTTTTCTTGATTCAACATCGCAATGCACAAAGCCAGATCCATAAAGATAGTTGTTTTTTTATTCTGTTTGGTGTTGAAGAACTTCCTGACCGCAATCATCCAAACACCTGTGGGATGAACTGGAACTCTGACTGACCTAATCAGCAAACATCAGTGTTGGACCTCATTAATGTTACTGTGGCTGAATGGGTGCAAATTAATGCAGGCAGGGGATAAAATCTGGTTCAAAGTCTGAAACCAGAAGAATAGAGGCAGATTAATACATTCAACAACCACATATTGGTGTTATTTTGGGGTGTCCACATACTTGTGGCTATTTATGCAATGCCACCAATGAGACTATTACACTGCCTTCTAGTATAAATCAATGTGAAGACATCGCAGCAATTTATTGCCTTGCAAAATGACGTTCATTTCAAAAACGTTTCTTTCTTGAACAGAACCTTTACTAGAAACTTGGCAGAATAAAAGTCCTGAAGTCAGATGGTTGCCGACCATGAGCCAGGTTCTTTCAAGGTTTCTGCATGTTAAAAGGAAGTTTTTCCTTGCCACTGTTGCCAAGTGCTTGCTTATAGTGGGAACTGTCGAGTCTCTGGAAATACTATCATAAAGAGAATAGTCTAGATCTGAGCTATATGAGAAGTGTCATGAGATAACCTCTGATCCTCTATAATTGGGCACTATATAAATAAAATTAAACTGAATTGAATCAAATCCAAGATGAACTGGTTTCCAAATAAACTTTAATGAATGTTCATGTTTCTGGTAGAATTTCTATAGATTGCAGCATATCATGGTGCCTCAAGGCTCTACTGTGTAATTCAGTCTGTGCATGTGTACATCTGACTCATGTGTTATGAGCCAGTGTCTGTTTTGCTATCAGCACATCTTCCCTCCTTTCTGACTGGGCAGAGGTTATCTAACAGTGAGCATCATGTTGCAGAGATCAGGTTTGGAAACGAATCCCATGTTGCAAGCAGCAGTTCCTGCAGCTGTGAGCAGAGCCCTGTCTGATCTTCTAAACTTACCCCATTTTAATCAAGCTTCTACGCGGCCTCTCTCTTCGTACAGGTCATTGGCTCGGATCCCAAAGCACCTGGCTTCCTCTTCTCAGTCTCCCCCCGGTACTGCAATCTGTCTGAGCCAGACAGACGAGGCCTTGAGCTACATGTAAAGAGCGAAGAAAAAAAAACATATCAATCAATAAGCTGCTTTTTTTTAAACATAACAACAGTGGAGATGCTCACTTTGCCAAATGCTGCTGCTTTTTACTCGACACAGAGCAACAAAGACTCGAGGCTTGAATAGCAGATGTATCCTGATACTGTAAAACAAGCCGTGTCCTCCTTTCGCAGATTGAATTAGATGTTGAGTCAATTACATAATTAGTGTTTCTCTGTCAGGAGAGAGTAACAGATTACACGCATCACGCCAAGAGCTTCCATACAGTATTTGTGTTTGTGTGTGTGTGTGTGTATGTTGAATCAGTCAGAGGTTTGACAGCCTGCAGGTGATTATTCAATGTCAAATTTCCAAACGACAACAGAGATTCCTTTATTTTAAATGAAATCATGTTTCATGAGCAGGAAATAAACACCTGCTGTGGGGACATTAGAGGAAAATTGATTTGATGCTGTTGTACACTTTAAACAAATCAAAGAAAAAATAAATAAATTAGACATACTGTATGCCCTTGTCATATAAACTAGAATAAACTAGAATAAAAAATAATAAATTCAGATAAATAATAGCAGTTTAATCACTGTAAATAAGAAAAAAACACTATAGATTGATTGGCATCAACACATTAAACCTCATTGTCAAAATGTCGACAAAGAAAAGAATAACAGAAGTGACGTGAGCGACACAGATTCCAGACATAACTGCACAGCACACGTGAAAATAATGTAGGCCAGCGGGCCTTCAATGAAACAAAGGAGCCTGAACTGTGCTTTACAGAAAGAGCTCTGATCAAAAGACAAAAAACTGAAGAATCCGCTCAGCAGGAACGATGAATAATCAGCTCACAGAAAAAAACTAAAGAATGATCCCCCACCTCGTCTTTTAAAACAAGGCCGCTCCGCTAAACTCTGCGTCCACCTCCACATCAGCATCTTCAGCAGCCACTCGATGAGAAACCAAACCATTCAAAGCTCAGGTCACATGTTCTGTGACGTTTACACCCCACCCCCTTACCCCCCGCGGGATGCTGGGATGGATAGAGCTGTGGCTGTCTCTTCCAAAGCTTTGACAAGTGGCTGACACTCAGAAATGAACCCCCATCCCCCATCTATCCCCTCTATCCCAGAAGTGCTGGATGATCGACAGGCCTTCCAGTGGACCCTCCCTATTTTTCCCATGATCCACCAGATCTGCTGATTTCAAACTGATTTTAAGACTCTTCAGCTCCACTGTGCACACTGAGAGACTTCTCCTGCCTCAGCCATACCTCGCAGAATAACCTCGCTCTGACAATCCCACTGAAACTGATAGGCTTTTCTGAGAGGGAATGAGAAATTGGTTATCACCACTGACTGAAGTGACCTATTTATTTATTTTCACTTTCTCTCTCTTTCTATCCGGTGGGCGTTTAAATCACTGAGCCACTTCTCTGACGTCTCAGGCTGTTTCATTCATCCGCTACTGATGGGCCGCTACAGAACCCCTCGAAGTATACAGAAGTGTTTCTTTACACACTGCGCGATTTGTCTTATAACTGTTGTATAACTGTGTGTGTGTGTGGGTGTGTGTGTGTGCTCCAGACTGAATGTCTTTCAGATTCTACGTAGTGGTAGAAGAGGTGATAATAATGTGCTTTGTGGTTTTTGACACCTTCAGTGTTCCCTGCAGACAAACAGCCTCCATCTTTGTCTGTCTGGTCCAGCTGTGGTTGGTGTGTGTGTGTGTGTGTGTGTGTGTGTGTGTGTGTGTGTTTGTGTTTGTGAGGGTGTATGTGAGCGAGAGAGACAGAGAGAGAGAGAGAGAGAATAAGAGACAGACAGATGAAAAAAGAGAGACCGTCCTGCAATTCTTTAATCTCACACACCTCAGTACTTATATAATGTACGTACTGCCAAACCCAGCACAATAAGAATCAAAATATATTTCCCAAATTTAAAACATGCACCTAACCCAAAAAGACATATTTGTAAATATTTCGTAATCATAAAAACATTTTGTGCAACTCTATTCAAATTCTGCTGGAAGGATGCATTCAAGTGCAGTCGTACAAACTGTAAAAACAAGTTCCCTGTGATTGCACTGCTGTTTTGTAGCCAATCAGATTGAGAGCTTAGATCTCTGTGAATGCTTGATACTGAGTCACTGCGGGAATCAATGAAATATATGCCACATATATTTTATACTACACTGTTAGCAGTTTTATTAGGTCCACATGTAAACAATCACTTCTAGTTTAAGGTGCTTTCAAACAGCGAGCTGTCACAGAAGTGTAAACTATTTCTAAAGCTTGTAACTCAGGGTATAAGAGAATGTGTTCAAATACTTGGTGTCTGCAGTCTGTAAAAGGTCACAACTCTCAGTCTGTCGGTGGTTTGGGTTAACAATACTGAAACACCCTTAAAACCGACATGGCATGAAGTTCACCTACCACCGACAGGCACTGTGACTCAGCAGGTGTCTGAATGTGAAGCTCCGTTGTGTTTGAATGAAAGGCAGACTAAAGTTAGCACAGCTAGAAGGCACAGCAGGATGTGACAGAAAGCTCACCGTGAGGCCAAGAGAGGACACAACATCAGACAAACATGTCCATGTCGATACGCTGAGCCAAATACATCTTGTCTTGCTACCTGTTCTTTTTATCCACACACTGGCCAGGTGGTTTTCAAACTCAAAACTTGAGTTTTTTAAAAATGGCGTTCCAAGCAGCTGAATCTGAATCTGTAAGCCTCAGCAGCTTCTGGACAGCAATGACACGAGTCTGCTGAGCGGGACAACTTTTACAGGAATTATAATCCATGTATGTGTTTCTTGTCGTCCTACTTATCTGGACTGCATTTTCATGTGTGCCACTGAGTCAGAGAGTTGTTGAGTGAAGCAAAATGTAAACTGTACAAAGTATGAATACTTCATTATTACTGTACTTTCAGATTTCTGTACTTTCTCCTCCTTACATTTTCAAAATAGGTTAACTGCTTTACTTTTAATGCATACCATGATAGACAATGTAATGACTGTGTGAATGTATCCGAGCAGGAATGTATTTTAAGCTGGGGATGCTTGCTAGAAATAATATCACAGCGCTCTATCATAGTGGCTCTCAGGAAATGTCGGTCTGCAACACTGCAACAACTGATGACACGGCTGGCCGTGATAAGCAACACTCGAAGCATGAAGCAGCAGTAACAAATACAAAACATTCCCATGCTTTACACAAAACTATACTGATTGCACGATAAGATACCTCAGTGGTCAGTGTACATTTGAAGCTCCATCCAGTAAAAACAGCTTTGGCTGTTCTTGGTGCAGAATATGTCCTCAGTCATTTAAAAAAATATCTAAACTCTCCAAAAATGTCTCATTCCTTTGGTGCCTTCCTTTGAAGGTGTTCTGGGCACATCCGACTGAAAGGAGATCCTGGGGCAGACCCACAACCTGCCGGAGGGATTATATAGCCCATCTGGTCTGAAAACACTTTGGGATCCTCCATGGAGGAGTTGGACGCGTTACAGTACTGTCAGGAATGCCCTGCTAAACCTGCTGTCACCACGACCCAACCCTGGATAAGTGGAAGGAATGAATGAAAAAAGGACCCTGGAGATCAGTACTATTCTGTAGCGAGAGATCACCATGGGTGAGTCATTTCACATATAAGAAATTCAGAAAAAATGACAAGATAGCTGTATAAAACACTGCTGCAGCTCACACTGCCACTACCACTACTAGGCACTAGATATTACTACACTTCCGGCACTAATGTTGACAACATAACAAGACAAACAGTTAGGAGAGGTAGTTTCAACCCTATCTAAAGAAATGTCCTTCAGAAAAACCAATAGATTGGAAGTCAAAAGAAAGATTCATGGCAGCTTTACAATTGTGTGGGTGTGCACGTGCCTGAGTGTACAGACACACTGTGCTTGCCACTCAGCATGTGGCAGAAGATGGCAGACTGCTGTCCACACGCTGTGTGCTGGCTTGCAGTCCGGACTCAAACGTGTCTTGAACACAGACGACCGCTGTGATATTTCACTTTACACAACAGCGAGCCCAAAGACGCCGGCCACCAGCGAGCGGTGAAATATAGCCGGCTGCTTCCTCTTTTGTGAGCCCCTGAAGCCATAATAACAAAAGCCACTTACAGCATGACCGAGGGAGCACAACGTATAAAAGTAAAAGTAATCCGGTGAGGTGAGGAGGCTGGTGAAGAAACAGCTCAGAAGTCATGAAGTCATAGTCGACATCAAATGCAAAATATACACTATCACCACCTGTATTTAAATCTCACACCACTCTATTTGCATCACTTTTAGCTAATACTGTGACGTGTTCAAGCTCATCAAGTGACTCATACCTAAACACTTCACTCCTGGATACTCCATCCATCATCTGTATTCAGGGATCAAACAGTAAGATAAAGAGATTGTAAAAAGTTTGTCTGCTTCTTCAGAGGCTAAATTCATGGCCAACACGCACCACAGAAACTTCACCAACCACTTCTGCAGCATAATCCACTCCGTTGCCATCTTGTATGTTCAGTATTTTGCAACTCAGAGAAGTTTTGGCAAAATATGGCTTTAGAGCAGAGCTCCAGAGCTGCAACAGCATGATAAAGAAGTGTATTTAGACTTATTTTGGCAAATCAATGACAGCTTGGAACATCCTGAGCCAGCTTATAGACAGTGAAGAAGTGGATCATGTTGCAGGAGGAGTTGACTAAGTAAGTGAGAGAGTGGGTACACTTCATTTCTGAAGTACTCTTCAAAACTATAGATACAAAGAAAAGACGTAACATATAAAAAGTGTACAAACCACAGAATGTAAAGCTATAAGATCTAAACCAAACGAAATGATACGATACAACACGACACAACACAATACGATATGACATGACACAACACAATACGATATGACATGACACAACACAATACAACACGATGCGACAATAAGATAAGATAAACTTTAATGATCCC
The DNA here is from genome assembly GCF_000972845.2 of Larimichthys crocea. NCBI lineage: Eukaryota > Metazoa > Chordata > Actinopteri > Sciaenidae > Larimichthys > Larimichthys crocea. Next base: position 3,956,286 of record NC_040027.1, on the reverse strand, counting down.
ACAAAGCAGAAATTCACTTGTCACAGCAGCTCGTATATACGAGGTCGACAGACAATTAATCATAAATAAGAAATGTATAGAAAAAAGTCATGAAGTCATGCTGGTGTTAGAGAGTGTTACAGCTGTTTGAATGAAGGACCTGTGGTAGTATTCCTTCTTACATGGTGGGAGCAGCAGTCTGTGTAAGGCCCCCATAGTGTCATGCAGGGGGTGAGAGGACTCAAACAAAGACTGTTTTAGATGTTTTGTCAAAACATGCAGAGCTAAAAGAGCTAGAACAGCCTCATACCGGAACACATCACTCACTCAATGCAAATTAGGGCAAAACCAAAGACACCTAATGCATATCTCTATATATCTATATATTATTTGTCATATGCATACCGCAGCTTTGCATAAATCATCTGGTGATCTGATGGTTTACCTGCTGTGTGTAAATCATCCGTTAATCCAGCAGTTTGCCTCTTTATCCCTGTGAAAGTCTATCCACATAAAGCTCCAGTCCTGCCAGCTGGATCTGGGCTCAGCGTTAGTCTATTGATTGCGATGCTTATCCGCAGTGTCTTACATAAGAAGACCTGACCATTATCATTATAGATTCCTGCATACAAGCAGGATTGGTGATGGGAATTTCTCCCTTCCAGCTGGTATTTCCAGCACAGGTCAGTGCAGAATACTGGATTTCAGGCTTAAGATGTACAGGCGTTTTCAGCTACAGTTGTTATAATTAACTAGTGAAGCTTGATTGTTGACATTTAATTGTTTATGTCCTTTATACGTCAAAGAGTGTTTAGTTGGTTTTCTTAACTTTATATATAATTATGCAGCTAAATCAAATACTTCGCCAAAGACATTTTAAGCTCTGGAAACTTGATGACATGGAAATTTGTCAATTTTTTTTGTATTTTGTGACTCATGCAGCTGAATCACTCCACATCTGAGACTTATGACACACACATATACACACACAGTGACGAGAGGCTGCAGGTAATAGGAAACTAGTATCCTAATGAAGTGAAGTGGTTCACTGTCTCCTGTCAGGACAAAGATGGATGCAGCAGAGGGGAGAGGTTAGAGCTGTGGTGGATCGGTGGAGGCGCAGGTACATTAACTGCTATGAGAAGAATTAGTTTACTAAATGGCTGACAGTGGATGCAAATAAATGGCGAGGAAGAAATCAGGGAAGCAGAGGAAGAGGGATGGAGTGGTGGAGTACCTGGGTGGGGCAGCTGTAGGATCCAAGGATGCACATGCACTATTGCAGCATCACAGGAGCTTCACGTGTACAGGAGGAGACCACAAGTTCAGTAACGCTTGTGGGGTTTTGAGTTTCCATCAATGGAAACTGATGGTTTGACTGACGGTGTCTGTTTGAGGCTATATTAGCTGCTTCTAACATAGCTTGTGGTCATGATGTATTGTGGGTAATCTAAGAGGCAGGTTTAGACCAAAAAAGTATGGAATGAAAATGATGATATATCTGGTTCTGATTTTGAAAACCTTGGTGAGGATATCCATAGAGTAGCAGAATTTCAGGAGCAGGACCACACCTCAACTGTGCCACATTCCTATAAATACTTTCATAACTCTCTTCCTCTGTTGCTCTCATATTCATCTTCCTCTCCTTCCTACTCTCTGTAGGGTCCCAAGGGGGTCCGTCATACCCGGGTACTATGGCGGATTCCCCACAGAAGCTTTCCCACAACGCAGCAACATACCAAAGAAGTACCAGAGTTCACATTTCATTCACAATCTTTCCTTTTGTTATTAAATAATTTATCTTGTTGAAGGTGTGCTTCTTGTTAGTGGAACTGATTTTAAACATTTTGCAGACTGGCTGAATCAACCAGTAAGCAGCTACAATATTTGAGCAGCTTGAGTCGGTATAATTAGATGTTTCTGGTGCTTGTGAGCAGCTAAAGATGTTGCTGCCTCCTGCATGTTTTCTCTACTTTGGGAGCTTGGATGCACAAGGTTGGAAAGTTTTCGTTTCTAAGCTCCACAGGGAACTGGAGTGATTTAAATGAGGAGAAAATGTAAAATGTGAAGAAAAAAACAGCTTCTGCCATCCTTGCATACATACAGAAACTGAAGAGTTTCTTCAAAGGCAACATTCAACATTATCATTTTTTCCTTTCAGACACATTCCCACATGTAAACATACACACACACACACACACACACACACACACACACACACACTAGCTGTTTCCACATCAGGCAGTGAAATGTAGGTTAATGAGGCACCACCCGGGGGCACCGTCAGCAACACCTACACCACCAGTCTGATCAGAGGGTGGGGAGGCATGAGAGTGGGCGTGGGGCCGCGAAACACTGAGCAAGGGTAACATCAAAAGGTGGCAGCGTGGAGGGTTAATTAGGCAGAATGACTGAATGTGGTATGTACATTACAAGTCTATAGGGAGTTGAACAGAGCTGTACAGTAGAGACATTTTACAAGAGTGGTTGAGGGCTCGACTCTGCAGGGATCTGAAAAGGGTTATTTTAAGAACAGAGTAAAAACTGAGTTATTGTTAACACAGATGAAGGCTGGCATGTTGAGAAAGAGAAGGAGCAGGAGCAGGAAGCAGCATTAAAACCAAAACAAGAAGAAGGTTTGCAATGGATATGGCTTTGCTAGATGTGCGTCACTGAGAAGAAAATGGTGAGCACCTTTGTGGCTTGCTTAAAGGTCGCATGTGGAGTTTTTGACCACTAGTAGTGCTATAGAGCAACGTGTTTTACACCAACACCACCAGGACATAGACTTTTCGCATTTATATAACGCTAAAAACGACAAGATTTCCAGTCTGTGATTTTTTCCCAAATATACGTTTTTGACGGAAGTTTAGAAGGCATTAAAAAACGATTCTGAACATTTATACCTTTGACCCCCACCGTAGTCGCATAGACTGCAGTTGCAAAATATACATATATAATCCACACACAGAGTAGAGCACAGTGTAACTGCACAGTGGAGGGAATGAAACAGACTTCACGATTCAACTGTAAGTGCTACATTAACTAAGTTTATTAATTGTTGTTTGTGTCAGACAGGTGGAGGCTGTGGTTATATGCCAATAGACTGTTTTCAAGCAGCCATTTTGACATGAAACAGTATGGTCAACACAGGTGTTACCAATGATACTAATTAAGGTTTCATTTAATTTATTACAGCAGAAACTTTCCAGTGAGGCAACATGCACCAAAGCAGCACCCTGACTCTGTTTGACCTGAATGGAAGTGGCCATTCAAAGAACTCCAGTTTTTGGCACTTTCGCATTGGCTTCACTTCACAGCCATTGGAGGTTGCCATTGGTCTATTTTGACCGCTCTTTCTTGTCCCTGAATTTTATTTTATTTGGCCACTTGAGGCTAGCTACGAAACAAGTCAGTCTCCATAAGTCCCCATGTTAAAATGTCCAACTTCACAGCAGAAATAAACATGTTTACAGCCTGGTACAAAAAACAGTTTTGGTCTCTATAGCTAATTTCCCCGTTCATGACAACTGTACTGAGGGTGAATTGTTATACAACTCACCTGCTCACATTATTTTAAGACTTAAAGTTATGCATAAGTAACAGTGTGGTAGCTTTGATTGACAGGTGGGTGCAGTTACAGGTGGCTTGTTTGAGCAACCAGCATTCTGAGCTTTAAAACAATGTCCATGTTTTATACTGTCTATGGCCATCTCCATAGCTGCTGTAATCCTGATGTGTAGTTACGGCAGATACATGCATAGGCTCTGAAACCACACTTGTTCAAACCTACAAGCAAAATACTAGATACTTCAAGACTGTATAATGATAACAGCAAAAAGTTAAATGCACCACAAAGGACAAAAACACTTTATAGTGTGTTCTTCCTCTGTGGTTCCCGGTCATCTCGATCTCATTCATATTTCATGTGTTGGGATGAATAATACAGAGAGCAGATGACCTGAGAGCAAACACCTTGCTTCTTTTGCATGAGGTTTTCCATGAGCAGCACAGCAGATCTGCACACATTCAAAGAGAACAAAAGAGGGAGTCTTCTCCGCCAAGGAGAGACGGTACAAAAGAGCCGCTTCATGCAAATGACGACCGCAGCTATCATGTGATATGAGGCCTTGTAATAAAGATAAAGTGTTCTGGGAAGACTGGAGCTTTGAAGTGACACAATGAGGGTCTGATATTATGCTTGACCTGGTTGTTGTTTTAAATGAAGTGTTCTTGGGGTTTATTGTTTGATTTATGTATCTTATTGGATTTCCTTTTTGTTGTTTGATCCGTAATTCCTACTTCCTACCAAACGTGCTCTTTTATGTGATCCTGCTTACTGAAAGACTCATGATCACCGTTTTATTTCCTCTTCTCTATTTTCTTAATCGTATCTAGCCAACGTTCTTGAAGAAAAACATTTTTTTAGGTAAATTATTGATTTAGTAATTATTCAATCATCAGGCAAACTACTTCAATGACTCTCAAAAATGACATGATATGCTGCTTTTCTTTGTCTTGTGCGACAGTAAACTGAATTTCTTTGATGCTTGGACTGTCATTCAGACAAAATGGGCAAAGTGAAGATGCCTCCTTTGGCTTTAAGAAATTCTGATGGCCATTTTTAGAACGTTCTATCAACTGAATGATTCATTTTGTAAAATAACCAGTCAGTTGAATCATGAGTTCATCCATACTTTTCAGTATCTGAACCACAACTCAGCTTTTGTGTTGATGCAGGGACCAAAGGACTTCAAACAATGCAGGTCAAGACTCAAGCTAAGAGAAAGAAAGAAAGACACACACACACACACACACACACACACAAAATGTCTGTGGTCAATACAACACGCAATTGACGTCTGCACGTCTGTGGCTCATGTTTAATTGATGAACCATGTAATTACAGAGTGATCACAGAGGAAAACAAGCCTTGATAAAAATAGGCTTAATCTCAGTAACAGTGTGTGTGTGTGTGTGTGTGTGTGTGTGTGTGTGTGTGTGTGTGTGTGTGTGTGCGTGTGTGAGTGTGTGTTTGGGTTTGTCACCCAATAAGAAGAGTGGCTTTCTGTCACGCCACAGCCTGCCTCTCCTATCGACCGATGGAGGATTATGGATGTCACTCAGCTTGGTGGCTGCATCAATAACAACAGCTATACAGAGTGAGCCTTTAGAGCGACAGGTAGATACAGACTCCACACAAACACATATAATACACACCCACACGCACCACAGATGCCAGATCAAACAACAGTACATCTCTTTTAACTGGTAACACACACATCCACACTACACAATGGTGATTACAATGTGGCGGTTTAAAGGTCTGATCTTCAAACAGGATGTTTAATGAATATGTTCATGAACCGTGTGATATACCTTTCCCGTGCTCCCATCATCACTGCTTATCTGTGCTCTGTGCTACATGATGAATGAAGCGATGAGAGTCTCATCTCGAAAGAAAAGGAAAACAGTGGAAGAGAGACAAACACAGTGTGAGATAATGAGTCATCTCTACATGTAGCTTTGTTTAATAGTGGGGGGAAAGCTAAAGCGCACTGCTGGCATTTAAGTGACACCGAGAAATAACGACTCAGTGTTTTCAGGATGAGGCCACTCGCCTGAGGTTAAGTGTTCTGATGCACTGTTTCAGATCAAGAAGAAAACCCTCCATATTTCCTGAAGTTTCTATCTATCTATTCTACCATCTATCCATCCATCCATCCATCCATCCATCCATCCATCATTTATTCATTCATGATGTGCTTGAGCTTCTCAAGTTTTCATTCATGCAATTTTTTTTAGGCAGAGGGAACTGGAAAGTGTTTTTCCACTCTAACTATAGCTACTTATTATTCACATGAAGAGGTCCTCAGTGTTCCTCAACAGAGAAACATCTGGATAATTTAACAATGATCTGGCTTTTGAATGAATTCAACCTAAAATTTTACAATAGCCATGAGCCTGAGTCAATGTTGCTTAAAGTTCCTTAAAGTTACGACAAAATATGGAACCATAGTCAAAAACTGACCCAGATGCTGAAAGCAACGTGATTTCAACTGCTGAAAATCTTCAGTTTCAGCTTCTTGTTCTCTCACAGAATATACTGTTTTTATACACTGATCAGCCATAACATTATGTAGGTCCCCTGTTTGATGCCCTGACCCGTCGAGGCATGGACTCCTCTAGACCTCTGAAGATGTGCTGTGGTATGTGGCACCATGTTAGCAGCAGATCCTTTAAGTCTTGTAAGTTTTAAGGTTGGGCCAGAACCAGGTATTAACCTATTCAGAAATCTGAGCTATAGTAAACTGTCTGTTGGATCGTACCACACCGGCTAGCCTTCACTCCCCATGTGCATCAATGAACCTTGGCTAGCCGCCCATGACCATGTCACTGGTTCACCACTTTTCTCTCATTGGACCTTTTTGGCAGGTACTGACCACTGCAGACCGGAAAAACCCCACAACAGCTTTGGAGATGCTCTGACCCAGTCATTGTTGCTCAAATCCTGACGCTTGTCTATTTTTCTGCTTCTAACTTGAGCTTTGAGGACAAAATGTTCACTTGCTGCCTAATATATCCCACCCACCTGTCAGAGGTCATAATGTTACGTCTGTTTTGTGTACAACATAGTTGACTTCTCTCCTTCAGTTTTTCATGTACACAGCTTGCATTCTGATAGTTCCTACCCATCCGAGACGTGTAGAAGTGCTGCAACTGTACTCCATCTAATATTATGATCCTTTTCCTATGTGCAATGGCCTAGATATTTAGCAAAAATTGAAGTAGCTGACCAACTCATTCAACAACAAAAATATTTGAAGACGCTTTGTTAGCCTAGAAAGAAACTTTAGCCTCTGGTGTGTTTAGGGTCAGCTTGTTGCCCAAATTCATACCAAAATTTTCTTCTTCTACAAAAACAACACGTCTCTTAGGTGTGAAATATTTACAGCTGAAACAGTTGAAATCATGTATACAATATTTGCTCTAATTAGCTTGCAAGGCCAATGTTTGTGCTCAGTCTGCAACCTGCACACGCAAACACACACAAACACACACAAACACACCTGCTCCCAGGGTGCTTTTATGTGTCTGTTGTCATTTCTGCAGGAGATGCAGCAACAGCAACACCTACATCAACAGGATGCTCACATGCATATCCATATGCTCACACACACACACATACACACTGACCTCATTCCTACAACCTGTCTCTTTGAAAAAAAGCGAAGAATTAGATGAAAAGGGCAAAAAAAAAAAAAAAAAAGATATCAAGTGAAATGAAGGTAGGCGACGCATGCAGAGATGAATTCAGCCGACCCGAGGAGGTGAAAGGGAGAGGAAAAGGAATCCATGATAAACGCCTGACAGAGGAGGATTGTGGTGATTGGAGACAGGGATAAGTAGAGAAAGAGATGGATAGATAGATAGTGGTATCGCTGCCATCCCAGGAGTCGTGTTAATAAACAAAAGGAGCGTAATAAAGCAGCAGATGGCTACGTGAGTCACTCCTATCACCGGGAATGAGGGGAGACAGGGAGATAGGAGAGGGTGAGGCTGGACAGAGGATATTCAAATAGAGACTGATGATGGAGGCAGAGAGAATAAGAATAATCATTCATGTGTCCAACCAAAGCTGTCGCTCTTTAACTAGCCTGTCACTCATGAACAGAATAAACAGATTTGGCTGTGTTTTATTTACGCACTGGATCACGGGCCACTGCCCAGGATGAGTGAATAAATGAGGAAAATGTTTCATTGATTCTTTGCTGTCAGCCTCTTTTTAAAATACAAGAGTTGACTTTAGACTTTTTGGAAAATAAGAACTTCCAAAGAAGTCTGTCCTTACCACAAATAAATAGGCCAACATATATGTACATGTACAAAATCCTACTGAGATAAGTAGAACACCATATATCTATGTGAATATGATAGAAAAGTACCAACTCAGTGGATTAATGAAGCGTTTCACACTCTTAACCTCTAATCTATGAAAGTTCTAATAAAACTGATTTAGAAAATAGGTTTGGAGAGTTCTCTCTGGGTACTGCAACTTCATCCCACAGTTCAAAGACATGCAGGTTAATTGGTGACTCTAAATTGCCTGTAGGTGTGAATGTGAGTGTGAATGGTTTTGTCTGTGTGTGTCGGTGCTGTGATGAACTGGCAACTTGTCCCTGGTGTACCCTGCCTCTCGCCTATTGCTGGCTGGGATGGGCTCCAGCGGCCCGCAACCCTGATAAGGATAAGCGGTTACAGAAAATAGATGGATGGTTTGGAGGGTGTTTAAGGGAGCTCTGATTACTGTCTGCGGGTCCTTTTCCACTGTATTCTCATTTATTAGGATTAGGACCTCTCTCTTGGCAGTCTTCCAAATCATGAGTTTTGTGCCACGCACCCTCTTTAGAGGGAGCTTGGGGTCGACGGATTTGGTCAATAAAACAACAGGCTTTCCCTAACCTTAGCCTAAACTACACAATTCTTGTGGCTAAACCTAATCAAACCTTATCAGAAGAGGCCAGGCAAACTATAACAGTTTTATAGGGCAACAATGTCACCTAGACAATAGGGACATCAGATTTTAAAACATAGAACACATAGAAGCTGTACTGAAAGGCTACAACAAACATTATATCCTGTTATTTAGTGTAGAGCAAATCTTGGGCCCAATGTAGCTACCATGATGTCACCAACTGGTCATTGGCATAGGACTAAAAGGATGAAAACCACTGGTGTATATGATCCTGAGTTTATAATTAATTAAAAATGTTTCACTGATGCATTGTTGCTTGCATTTAGACAGCAAGAGACCCTACTTTTACATAATCAGAAGTGGCTGAATAGATGAGACCTGATTCCTTCCAAACAGAGAAATATATAATTGCTATATATTGCTAGAAAATATATATCACTCTATAAAATCAAGACCACTACAATATTAAATCAATAGTTTTAAATTCAGCCATGTGTTCTTGTAGCCTTTCTCTGAATCAATGTTGCCCCTTGACCTTGCTGCAGGGGTGTCAATGTTTTCAAAAAGCCCTTGTTGTCAGCTCATTGTCAGCTTTAACAAGGATCCATCAGAGATACATCATGGCCGGTTATCGACCGACTGGCTCCCAAAGATGCCAGTAAGGATCCGACTCACTCTGTCTTTGAAGAAACTGAGAGAACGAGGAGGGAGAGAGTGAAATAAAAGAGGGGAAAGCAGGAAAAGCCCCTCTTCTTTCTCCTCCAGAAACCAAGGACATGCTTGTAATTGGCTTAAACTGCATGGGGTGGAGGAGAGGAGAGGAGAGGAGAGCAGGGGAGGGGAGAGATTTCAGATGAGAGCAAAGACAGGAAGAGGACTGAGGAAGAAGGGGATGGGAAGAAGGAATGAGGGTGATGAAAGGGTAGAGATGGTGGGATGTGATGACTAGCAGCATGGAGGAAGAGGAGAGGAGGGAAAGTGGTGGGGAAGGAGGGGTGGGATGGTGGGGTTGGGCGTTTGGATAGAGAATGAGGAGAGAGAGCCATTGATCGACTGTCACTGCTGTTTACAGGGACCTGACTAACAAGCATCAGCACTCGAAGGCTGTAATGTATGTGTATATTTATATTATGCCCATGGCCATTAATTATTTGCATCATGTTAGTACTGATACATAACCACAAAAGGTTTTTTTTCCCTGATGTCTGACTATGTGCCTTACTATCCCAAAAATAACACTGACATTGGACACCTCACAAATTACTACCAGTGCCAGTGTTCATTAATCCAGTGACAACTGAAGAAGTAGTCTGCCCTGTATTGCATGTAGTGGTGCATTAATGAAGGTTTGTGTCACAGATCTGCTATCAAGGCAACATTGCGTAACTTTACTACCATTATATAACAGCTTTTAAATCATTTTGATGCCACATTGACGTGTAATCGAGTGAATAGTGTCTCTGTCATTTCCACTCTGCACCCCGTCCACCTGTTTCTGCACTAACTTTGTGCTCCAGATACAATCACGTGCGAGAAGTATGTAATGCTTTGTGGCACTAAATCACACAACGCCAATGACATTGATGGAGGAAATTGAAAGTGACCAAGCAAAAAGTTGCCAAACAAAAAGAAATCTGGGACTGACTTTTAGTCGTAGTATCTAATGTTAGCTGGCTGCTATGTCTTGTGTTGTTTGATGTTTGGCTTTTAGCAAAGCTGTTGACTAGTTAGTTTTTGATCATAAGTAATATAATCAGAACAAAAACATGCACAGAGCTGTCCATATTCGCCACAGTAGTATTACACTCATACAAAAGTGGGCCGTTACATCACAAAAATACCAATTTCTACACAATCTACCTCTAACCATTAATCATACAGTAGTTGCCATACAAAAATTTTGTAGAGAAATAAAAAGACAGAGTAAGGATGTTGGCATTGGACATAAAAAGCATTATAATTGAATATAACTGGGTTTTGCAGAAGTGTCCATTAGACATTTTATTAGGTATTCGGCATCAACAAGGAATATTAACCCCTTAAAATCAAAATGTCATTCTTTACAGTTTTTGACACTCAAAACCAATTTTTTTGTTTTTTGTTTAATCAGTATTAATGCACATCGGTCTGTCTCTAAACTCAGAAAGAAGAAAGAGAAGGACACAAATAATGACAGCAAAAAGACACAGAAGAAGGAGATAAAGAAGAGATGTTTTTCCTCATATCAGTGAAGCGCCACGTTACTGTCTGTCTGCTCTGAGCCATCAAAACACTCTAACCTCTGAAAATCAAATTTGACATCCCAAACTGGGTGCCACTTTATATTCTGCACACCATGCAGGCGATACTCCCACAAGATGCTCCAGTAACAGCTAAAATATTTCTGCAGGCCATCTCAAAACAATTGTCGCTGGAAGCGTTAGATTTCCCGAGAACTGAAATGCGATTTAATTAGACATAAAAGGCTGCTAGCAGCGTCTGCTAAAGAGCCAGCCTACACTGGACTGTATGTTTTTTTCAATGGCAGATGGAAATTCCTAATTACTAACCCCGGGAAGTCTTTTGGTCATCCTAACTGGTGGGTATAGAAATGATTAGCCTCGCGTGAACCTTATAAGCCCCGAGTCCAAACCTCTCTCTCCTCCCACTCCCCAGCATCAATATCACTATGCAAACCTGTCTGTGTCAACTCAATTTATTTTCCAATTTCCCGCAGGGTGAAAGAGAGCCTCTCACTCTGGCTCCCTGTCTGCCATCTATCACTCTGCAACTCTCTATTTTCTCTTCCTCCACTCTTTTCTCTCTCTCTTATCCTTCAATGTGTCCCCTCCTCTTGTCTCTCATTTGTCCGTTTCCCCCTCAGTTCCACATGCTAGACCAGTTATCTAGAAGGAGCAGACAGGAGCAAACTATTTATGGCTCATATAAGTGCAGAAACAATTTGCATCGATTCATTTAATAGTGGAGCGAGGGAAAATTAAAGCAAAAAACGATTAAGCTTTTAAAGCACCCCTAATCAATTTTTATATTAGCAATGATTCAAATGACTAACGTCAAATAGGTCACTCTGAGTGATAAACCCACACAGATATCCATCCATCCATCCATCTATTTTCCAGCTTCCAGCTTATCCTCACCAGGGTAGTGAGAGGTTGGCGCCAATCCCAGCTGACACTGGACGAGAGGCGGGGTACACCAGCTCATCACAGGATCAGGGATAAACAGCAGAGATTATAACAAACTCTTTGGAACTCTGTTTAGTTTTTTAAGCCTTTTATAGCTCATATTTTTGGTTTTATGGCAACTCTTAACAACCTAATTTCCAGCTGCATGTAGCTGTTTTTAGTTAACAAGCTCTGATAAATCCACTGTGCACTACCTGCCCAGCACCAAACGGACCAGCTCCACCAGACATTTTTGCTGGTGGAGACCAAAGCAGGGCCAAACAGAGAGATACTGGACTTTTATACTGCTGCTTAGTGTGTACTAGAGGTGTAAATATGGTTTGCTAACACATAAACCAAACTTCATAATGCCATAAAATGTCAGAGGTATTTTTGTAAGGTTCTTCTTCCCTCTAGTGTCCAGAAAACCAATTAATTCAGCTTTGAACAAATGACGCAAAAAAAAAATCAATATATAATATAGATATATATATATATATATAGATATATAGAGACTAAAACACAGTTGTATTAATGGATCTTCTTGGCAAACACTGCTCATTAATAAACACTTCAAAATATTCATAAATGTGCTGACAAATCAACCAACCGTTTATTAAACATTCAAATATTGGAGTTAAAGTATTACCCATGTCATGGTGAAAATGGTGATGCCATTAATATCATCGTATTGATTCAAACCATAATCAAAGAAGCCCTGCTTGCACCTTTAGTTTACATATGAGCCCACATACCTGATTCAGCTGCTCTGTGAACCGCCAACCACACACACACACACACACACACACACACACGGGGGCCCGGCCGGCTGCAGAGGAACACACTATCGACTAGCCAGGAATTTATCAACCACAACAATTAATCTTGTGGGAGGCGGGTTCCAACTCCCTGTGTGTGTGTGAATCTCTAAGTGAGCCTCAGAGAGAAATGGGGCGAGACTTCAGGATAAGATTGAAGATATAGTGACCGCTCCTGATACACACTCGCACACACACAGGCAGACACACCATATCCACATACAGACAAGATTTTAGAGGGTCAATCAGGCATGAGGTGAAGCTCCTCACATTCCCCTCACCTGCAGATCATATAACATTTACAGAGCATCTTAACCAGGCTGGATCTATTTATCTTTTCTCAGAGGAGATGCTTTCACCTTTTGAGTTAATATCTGCTGGTCAAGTGAGTGTACAAAGAGCAGGCTTTAAAAGGTCTGATATGCAGCGTGAGAATCTGAATAGGCAAACAGAAGGTTGTAAAACTGACCTGAACTGTCAGAAGAGTTTAAAAGAGCTATCTGTGTCCATGCAAAGCATCACATTACACCTGCTGTCATCCCCTGACTTTCCTCCATACAAGGCTACATGAATTATTGAGCGATCCCTGCTTTGTCAACTACTACACCTCCGATTGAGCAGAATACATATTCAACCTGCTGTCACATTCATAAAGCGACAGGATCATTGTATACAAAAGGTTTCCCTCAGGCTGGAACAGGAGGAAATTGAAGCAAAATGATAAATAAATTAAAATAGAGAACACATGCAGTCCTGTCACTCACAAAGCAGAGCACATGCTTCCTCTTTATCTCTAGTTTTTCCACCAGCAACACCTGTCTTCACTCTGCAGCTCTTCCCTTCAGAGAAGCAAAGCTACAGATGCTACAAACTCCTCACTGCAAGAAAATAAAAGCCAGAGCAATATTTACAGGTTTGTGTACTCACCTTTGTTGTGACGGAGTGTGTGTTTGCTGGTCGGTGTGTGTGCGTTAGGAGCTCCGCAGCACAGCGGGCAGCCTCTCTCTCCGTCTCGCTCCCACTGCGAGCTGGAGTAGAGTGCGGGAGAGAGTGTGTGTCCGTGTGTGAGGGAGTGTGAGCTCTCTCTCACTGGCTATTGTTACAGGGAAGGGAGCCAAACTGAGCATGCTCCAACATGAACAGCCCTTGTGGTTGGCATGGAAACCGGGAAGCGGCTGTCGTGCTGGAGTTGCGAGGCGCTTTCTGCTCCAGACACACACACACACATACACTAACAGAACAAAGTGCAGGCAGGTGCTGCTGCTGTGTCATCATCCTAGCCATGTTTGGACACTTGATTAATCCTTGATTCTCTCTGGATTCATTCTGTTCAGTCAGAATGAAGTGACAGCTGCTCTGTCAGCTGAAGTTCACACAGTGTTCAGGATAAAAGTAATCCACTACAGCCCAGAGTTCTCCACACCAAATCATAAATGTGGCAAATAATAACACCAGAGCTGTCTGATAAGTGAATATCTTACACATTTTTACTGATTTATGCTTTCAATTCTATGTGGACATTACAGGAAATGAGGCGGACAGAGACTTATCAACACAAGATGGACTCAAACCAGGGACCTGTGGTACATGGTTACTACCAAGCAGCAACCTGTGTGGCTGTGAAGTTAAACCAATATGGAAGCCCCAAAAACTGCAGTTCCTCAAATGTCCACTTGAGGCTGGCTACAGAACGAGTCAGTCTCCAAGTCTTCATGTTAAAATGTCAATTTACAGCCTGGTACAAAAAACTGTTTTGGTTCATGACAACTGTACTGAGACTGATTTTTTATAGAACTCACCCGTTCTAATGATATTAAGGCTTGAAGTTATGCAGAATTAATAGTGTGGCCGTTACAGGTGGCTTACAGGAGCACTCAGGCATCATTCGGCCCGCCTCAGGTCCACCAGTGATTTTTAGATTAGCCAGGACCTATGGGTGACATCACGCTTCTGCTTGCTGTCCATCCTTTATACTTTCAGTGGTTACTAACTTATCCCCCAGTCCACCAGAGTGTCCCAATGAGAATGTTTTCATGGTAGAATATTTTATTGTAATCTGTAGCCCAGTTTTAGCCGACTCCTCCTGTCATAACTTTACACCAAGTGGCTTATTCTGATTTATAATTTGCTGGATAAAGATTTTGGAATATTTATTCGTACATAACTGATGGTGGACCTCAGGAACCTACATCTGTGTTGAAATGATGCCATCCTGTTGATAGAGGCATCAAGGCGTCAGATCAGAAAGCACTGATATATGTCATTTTGGGGGGCCTGGACAGTTGACATAAATTGTTGTTTCATTCAGAAGACTTGTGAATATTATGAGTAATCAATACTGAGATGATTCTATAATAGAGGGTGAAATAATAAACGCTTCCACACTGACCTTTATCTACATTAAAGATGAGTGTTATTGACAGTGAAAGCAGCGTTATGCATCAGGACTTATGTGAGTGCAAAATTTCATTAGAAGAAGAAGGAAATGATTGACACCAATCAATATGATTTCTTCATGAATTCTGAAAATGAATGGATCAGTAGACATTTCTGCATCACAGTATAGTCTTCAAATAACACTGGGGTGCTTTTAATATTTTCCTCATTAGCATGTGCATTTATTTACACAGCAGGCTGCTCAAAATCTAATCAGATCTGGACAAATTTAACAGACAATTCTTAAAACGTTGTGCATGCGCAGCTCCCAGGTATAAAGAAAGGAAGCCAGTGTGTTGCAATGGCAGTGTGTTGGTGTGTGAGTGTTTGTGTTTTGCTGGGCATATGGAAGGAGACTCCAGGGGCATCCCATAACCCTGACTTCCTGCGGGAAATATGGAAAGGCTCCATGCAGCCATCAGCCAGACAGCTCTTGGGGTGTTTGTGTTGATGAGTACAAACAGAGCTCTCGGGTCACTTCTAGCACAATCTTATTGCCAAAATTACACCGAAGCCAAACTCTTTATTTTGTGTCCCACATCCAAAATCCCAAAACATCACTCTCTTTTGCTTATTTTAATCTGAGTGCCAGAGCAAGAGAAGAGAGTGATATCAGGTGCTGGTGAGGTCATTATCAGCGGTCAATGCAGCCCACTCACCGTAGGGGGTGTGTTCACTAAGCACCTGCTGTTCTGCATCTCAAGGCCACTTTCCATCAGCAGGAACATGCTAAAAAGCTCAAGGCTGTTAAAGCGTTTCTCCAATGTTTAGCAGCTCCTTCACACATCGAACAATCAATACAGCGATCACAGGAGGGCATTAATCAGAGGGTGGAGGAGGGTCTGTGTGTTTATGGTATAGCAGATGAATATACAGTATGTAATCACTGGCAAAGTGGACATGTTGAAACACACCATTTAAATTCTTCAATGACTGCACGGAAGCAAAATGACTGCAGCTGCAGCTCAGGTTATAACAAGGAGGTGGACTACACTACCAAAAGATTCAGCGATCAATGAAGTAAATAATCGTCAGGTTAATCTACAGTAGAGATGCAGCGATAAACCAATTTCACTTGTGGTTTAAACTGTTATACGGTTCTGTAACCATAAAGGCTCATCCACACCGAGCGTTCCTGTCATTTACGATCAATAAACTAGCGGCAAGTTACGAGTTGAGCTCTCAGTGCCATGTAAACCAATGGAAACAAAGCAGGAAAACGGGCATCACACTGTAAATTTAATGCTCACCAAAACAAGATGAAATGCCCTCAAGAGCATAAACCCTGCATAGGACCTCTCAATTTCCTTACATAATTTATTTACTAAATCTGCAACAACAAACATCTACAGTGTTGTGAAATAAATAAATGCATTAAAATCATGAACCAGGATTTTTCCTCAGACTATTATTGTACTTTTTGGCCAAAAGCTCAACTAAATAAAACTGGACTGAGTGCAATGCAACCGAAATAAAGAGGCTATAAGAAGCTAACGACCTCCATAGAGTCTGCAGATGATTCACACCTTTCACGTTAGATGTAGTTGTTTTATCTGTTGTTAATACAGGAAAAAGACTGTTTTGAAAGACTGGTTTGAAAACCCATTCAGACAAGTTCTCATAGAAGCCTTTATAAGGAGTAAGGAGAAGCCTTTACTGCAGCTTTTATAATCTTTGTGTGTGTGTGTGTGTGTGTGTGTGTGTGTGTGTCGCATTCCGAGGTCTAGGCCGCACTGACACCGCGGGTCGAGATGAGATGTATCCACTGAGCTGCCCTGCTCCACCCGGTGACACACAGCTAGATAATTTATGAGGGCTCCACCATTGGTTCAATAATTCATAGAGCCCTCGCTCTGCCGTGGGTGAGTCACGGACAAGCCTTTTACAGAGAGAGGGAAAGAGAGAGAGAGAGAGAGAGAGAGAGAGAGAGAGAGAGAGAGACATTTGTGGGGTGCCAACTCAATAAGAACTTGCCACACCATTACTTTTTGAGGCCTGCTAAATTTAGCACCGCTTCCATGACTCAGAGAAGGAGCCAGCTTTTAGTGTTGAGTAAGTTACCCTGGGAGTCCAAAAGCATGCAGCATCCTTCTGAAGCAGAGGGTTTTCCCAAACCAACAAGCACAGCAGGAGGTAAAAACAAGACAGGCTTCAGTAATGTCATTAGTCCATATTATTACAGACATGCCGAGGAAGGCTAATAGTGTGCACAGGCATAATGTAGACCTCACTGCTGCACAATGGCTCTTACTGTTAGCTCTCCTGGGGAGGAACAATGCATTGTTGTTGACCCCCTTGGCTAGATGGGAATGTTTACATATCGAAGGGGGAGGAGTGAGTTAATACAGGACGTCGTAAAAAAAAAGTCCTTTGCCAGTGTGTTTATCTGGCGCTTGATTGCTTGGCAACCACAGGAGCATTGTGGGGCGCAGTGTGGTTCTTCGATGCCTGACAATCAAAACAGTGATGTGCGACTGGTTGGAGGTTGATGGACGGCACAATGCACAAAGGCACGCAGTGACACAAATTACAGGAAAGTAGTCACAGGCTGAACTATGTTCATTAACTGGGTCTTTGCCTAATGACATAAAAAAGGTAAACCTGGGTGGCCAATCAGATTGAGATATACAGAACATACTCTGTATTATTCACCTGTGCAGGTATGCAAGCCATCTAAAATACATTTGCCAATAGAAAGACAGAGTACAATTTTAAAATGGATGAGGGTTTTTTTTCTTTGCTGTACATAAAGATCAACATAACGATTCCATTAACATACTTTTGACTAATGAAAATGTATTATTTATTCTATTTCAATTTTTAGCCACACTAGCAGCACAGCTCTAGGGATCGCAGTGTTGTTCTGTCCACGACTTTGGTCAGACTGAATATCTTAACAATGTTTGAATCAAAGTTTAGAGCAGCATTTATGGTTCCCAGGTGATGCCTGTTAATGACTTTGGTGATTCCCTGAGTTTTCCACAGCACCACTGGCACCACTATGAGGTTTTTAGTGAAATGTCTCGACATCTGTTGGATGGATGGTCGTAGAATTTCATAAGACATTCATGTCCCCGTCAGGTTATGATCATTACATTTTTCTTTTTTTTTTTCATCTCATCCAAATGTTCATATCCTTGCAACATTAATGACATCACCACGAGTCATTGCTGTATTTTGTGTACTTGGCTCAGTGTAAAGCTGTATATGAATACAGCCTCACTGAGCCAAGGAGCATTGCTGTAGACTCTTGTCCTCTGAAAGGCTGTTTTAGGTAAAAAAAATCACTCGACTCTGACAGTAGGGTAGTTGAGCAATCACTTACTTTAACTCAGAGTGCTGAAGAGACTGGATGCGACAGGGGAGGTGGCCCATATTCCTCAGCAAAAACTGCTGCTTCATTCACTCATGACGTGTGTGGATTTCAGTATGCACGACATATGTTCCTGGGAATACAATTTGCTAAATGTACTGATATATAACTAATGGTAATTTGTGCTATCAGTGAATATGCCAACATTTTTGTCTATTAACGTTTTAAATTAAATTATTCAATTAAGAGATTTTAAAGAAACAAAAAAACTAAACTGCAAATCTTTGATGAAGTCTTTGTTTGGTGAAGGACTTCAATAATTGTTACCAACCATAAGTACGTTTTCATTAGTGTATAACCACTTGAAAATAGCTCAAAAGCTCAAAATATGTGGCGCTGGCTGCCACTATTTTGGTGGTCCTGCTTCTTCCACCTCCCGGGTAATCAAAAAATCTGCAAAGATGTGGATCATCAGCAGACCTTAATCCTGGGTGTTCAAACAAGCCATCTGTAATGGCACCTACCTGTCAATCAAAGGGGTCACGCTGTTAATCATACATAACTTTATAACTTTTTAATAATTTAGACTCAGTACAGTTGTCATAAATTGAGAAATTAGCTATAGAGACGGAAACTGTTTCTTGTACCAGACTGTAAACATGTTTATTTCTGCTGTGAAGTTGGACATTTGAACATGGGGACTTATGGAAACTTGTTCTGTAACAAGCCTCACGTAGATGTTTGAGGAACTGCAGTTTTTGGGACTTCTGCATTGGCTTCACTTCAAAGACACAAAGGTTGACATTTGGAATGAACGTTTTATGTCTACAGACACTGCAGGTGCTCTCCATGGAGTCTCCCACCATAAACATCATCATATTTCTACAGGAGCCCAGAAAAGACAAACTAAACACTTGATAGACAGGGCCTTGTGTGTTATTCACAGCCATTCGTAGCTGCTGTAGTCACACTTGGACCTGGTCTATAAGTTCAACATTTTCAGTGCTACATGGCAGTGTGTTGTACTGGGGTGCTGTGTGTGTACTAACACACTGTGATGATCTGCTGTGCTCAGCAAAAGCCAAATATACCATATCCAGTATATCCATGTTTTTATTAATTGGACCGAGCTGCACACTAGAACAGGTGTCCTGCCTGGCGGAAAGTAGAAATAAATAGAAAACAAGGCCACACGTAACCATCATGAACCATTAACCTGATTCATCATTTCATGTTCCATCGGCACCTAATAGGTCTGACAGGAAAGAGATGTCAATGTAGAACCTACAGAGGCATTTTACACGTCAAATTTTACATAAAGAGCAATCTCTGACCTATATTTCCAGATGTGTTTATGAATGAGTACATGAGTGTTCAGTATGTAGTATGTACACAAGCGTCTTCCTGAGCCCTGTTTTTTGCTGATTTAAAGCCCCATGTGCAGTGGGGAGCCTGCTATCATAATCAGCATGCCAGCAGCTGCACAGTACACTGAATGAACCCAGCCCCTCCTGATGGGAAGCCTTGAAATCCAATTTTCCTGTCAATCTATCTGTTTCCACAGTGTCCCTCTCAAAGCTGGTTCTCTTGTCATCTACATCCCTATTTCATCAGCCTGCCCTGATTGCTATCCTTCAGACGATACCACAGATCTGGTTAGCGCGACTGATATATTTGCAGGATTATGCCGCTGGTGACTAATATCACTTTCATTATCTTTTCCACCACAAATATGCTCTGAACTGGCTCCACAGTTGAAGTATCGCCACAGGGAAATAAAAGAAAAAAGGTGCAAATCCTTTATGTGAAACAGCTCTACTCTCTCATTTGAGAGCCAAGAGGTACCAGCATGCATGTGAATAAGTATTAGCCAAACAGGAAATTACCAAGTAAATCTACTGCCCTGCAGAAACATGACTGGGCTTCATTCATCTGCGAAATGGACGTGTCTCTTAATATTCAGCCTAAATTAAACGCCTCAGTAGATGCAGTAAACACAGGGTTGTTGACACATCGATGCCTCTGTGCAAGACATCTGCAGATAGTGCACTCTGGACTTAATACGCTGAATCTGAAAGTACCAGAAGCAACACTGGCTGGATCACCTTCAACCAAAGCAACATTAACCTCTTCAAAATGCACAGATCCATTTTCTCCCAGAGAGGCAACAGCTTCTAAGGACCTCTGCTGCGAGGGAGGCGGAAATAAAAACACATTGCCAACCAAAATTCAACCCCGACAATCTTCATAGTAATAGTAGAAAGCTTGGGCGTACTTCAGGATCATCAGCATTTACACTTCAATAGAGGTGGCTGGCTGAGGCTTATTATAATGCAGAATATTCAGACAGTGGGAAAGGCTATTTGAATCTCAATGACACTGTACTTGAGCAGCACGAAGGCAACAGGCATCCACTTCTGCATCAGTTATGCTGAGGAGCGTAACATTGCACAATGACGGTGACATAACTACGGGTCCAAGGAAAGAGGGGAGGCCAACAAGGTCACTGTGTTTTGAATAGTAGCACATGGAAAGGCCATTAGAGGTGACCTTGGGCTATCTTGGAATGAAAAGCCAAAAGGGAAGCTGTTGCCATATAAAAGCAGCTTCTAATGTTCAACATGGATAAAGAAGTGAAAACTGAGGTGAAACGAACAAAAATGCAAAAGGGTTAAACTGCTCGTGGAAAACAACATAGCCAGTCATGTTGAAGAGCAAGTGTGTTTTTATATTTGGAAAGCTCAGTGTGCATGTGCAAACAGACATTAGGACCGTATTCATAGGAATTTGCTTCAATGTTTTCTGCAATAAAACCTAATTTTATCTTCTAATCTTGTTAATCACAAGAAGGGTAGTAGGATTTTCCCATCTACATTGCAGAGCTGTAAATCATATCTGAGAATATTATAAAGTGCTGTGTTTTGATGTCTGGACCTTCAAGCTTACTCAAATTGGTCAGTGGTCAGCAGTTTGGAACAACAGACAGTATAAAACATGTATCTGTGTGTATCTGTGATATCATCCATATATTCCTGAAGAGCCTCTCCCGCCTCCTGGCTATTCCAAAAATCACGATATGGGAGCTTGGGTGGAGCTGAGATGGGCTGAATGAAGCCTGGGTGCTCAAACAAACCATCTGTAACGGCCCCTTCCTGTCAGTCAAAGCAGCCATGTAGTTAATCATACATAACTTTAAGCCTTAATATAATTTGAATGGGTGACTGATGGGTGAAAAATAACCCTCAGTACAGGTTGCCACTTGATTAGAACAGTTCCCCACAAGAGTGTTATGTTGCCTCTGTATATTCAGGTCCAGACTTCTAAATATATTGACCATTCAAGTTATTGATGTTTTGGAGTATTACATGTAGAGCAACAAGGGTGCAGGTCAAGCTGATAGGAAGACTGAGTGAAAATGAAGCAATAATGTTTCATTATATTGATTTGCAGCTGAGTGTGAGGCGACCGGAGTTTGCAGTTTGAGGCCAGCATGCTTCCTCTGGGTTGAGAGTGACTTGCTGTCCCAAGTAAAGGAGTTCAAGTATCTCGGGATCTTGTTCATGAATGATGGGGAAAATTGAGCATGAGATGGACTGATGGGTGTACCAGGTTGTTGTGGGGAAGAGGGAGCTGAGGAAAAGGCAAAGCTTTCGATTTTCCAGTCCAACTATGTTCCATCCCTCACCTATGGTCATGAGCTGTAGGTAGTGACCGAAAGTATGAGATTGTGGATACAAGCGGCCAAAATGAACTTCCTCCACCGGATGGCCTGAGAGACAGGGTGCGGAGCTTGGACATCCAGAGGGAGCTCAGAGTAGAGCCGCTGCTCTTTTGCCTCAAAAAGGAGCCAGCTGAGGTGGTTCAGGCATCTGACCAGGATCACCCATGGGTGCCTTCCTTTGGAGTACCAGGCATGTTCAACTGGTGGAGTCCCCGGGGCAGACCCAAAACCTGCTGGATGGACTACATAGCCCATCTAGACTGGGAACACCTTGGGATCCACCAGGAGGAGATGGAATGCGTTGTTGAGGAGGAGGACGTCTGGAACAACAATAACCTGCTAAACCTGCTGCCACCACGACCCGACCCCAGATAAATGGAAGAAAATGGATGGATGTTTCATTATCCTTCCACAGTATGAGGTTGTAAGCTATATAAATTGAGTGTTTTAATTTCTCTACTGTGATAAATGTGTTGCAACCACTGATAAATAATTAACCTACTAACTAACCAACTATTAACCAACCTCCAGTAGCTGGTCTCATCCACAGGCAGCCAGGAAGCCTGTCAAGCACAATGAATCTGGTGTAGTACCTTTAGCATACCAGCAACAGTTCGGCATGTATAGGTGTGTTTGGCAGTGAGTGTGTACAGGACCAACTGGTATCACATATGACACTTCCTTTCATCCATATTTAAACCATTGATTTAATTACAGAAAACTTTATTTTATTTATTAAATATTTAATAGGAAAAAAGGACGGAAGAAGAAAATGGAGAATATAGACCTTCACCAGAACCTCTTCTGGTAATACAGCACTGCTATTTGTCTTCCAGCCCTTCATGGGGGAGACACACAGCGGGAGAAACAAAGAGAAAAAAGGAGGGAGGATGTGCAGACACGTATTTAAATCCATATTTTACCAGCCAGACTGCTGAAGGCAAAGTTTCCCCAACCCGACAGCTTCCTTTGGGACACAACTAACCAACCTCTTTACTGAACACCAGCATGCCGATTCAGCTGCTTTCAGGATAATCCTTCCTTACTGGTAAAAATGTTTTCTGACCTGAATCATAATAGTCCATCGGAGGCTTGTGGACATGCATACAACACACACACACAAACACACGCGCGCGCGCACACACACACCACACACACACACAGAAGCCGATTCAAGCTGTCAGGTAGAGCAGCACGGAGGTTCAGTCTCATTAACATTCTACATCTGGCTTCATATCATAAACACAAACACTGCACACACACACACGCATGCACACACGCAGCAAGCAATGTCTCCGAGAGAAATATATTTGCCGGTAAAATGCCACTGCCTTCACTATATATATAATATAATAGATATAGATATATAAGATATATATATATATAGTATGGAAATGTGAGAGAACAATAGACTACTTCACTGTGCAGTGTGTTCATTTCTTGTTCTTCAAGAAAAATGCTCTTGGGCAAAAATCCACTCAGTCAGAAAGCTATTTTTGTTTTTTCTTTTTTTCTTTTATTTTGTGCAAGAACCACTAACGGTTAATTGCTTCAGGGTAACCATTGGAAGGGATTTGATGATTCTTCTTGTCAGAAGAGATTTTAAAAATGTTAAATGATGATGAATGGGTGGATTAAAGTCTATAGACAAAAAATAAAAATCATACCTCATTAGCATTTATGTCCTGGCAAACTGATGGGACCACCCTACCGTCCTGATAACATGGTGCTGCTCGAGTCTTGATTCTTGAGGAAAAACAAAAACAAAAAGTTCAAGTCATTTTAGTGTGGTTCTATGATGTCATGAG
This sequence comes from Larimichthys crocea, assembly GCF_000972845.2. Lineage (NCBI taxonomy): Eukaryota > Metazoa > Chordata > Actinopteri > Sciaenidae > Larimichthys > Larimichthys crocea. The sequence continues at coordinate 3,932,571 of NC_040027.1, read as the reverse complement.
GTTTCCGTTTAGCTTCTATATACAGTATGTGAGAGACTACCTTGAAATGCCAATCAAGTACTTCGTAATATTTAAATGACTTGAGCTGTAAAATGCCCAATGTTACAATGCATGACAAGCTTTCGTTCATCAAAGGTGTAAAACTTCAGTTCACTCATGACGTATTTTGTTTGCAGTTTTTGTTGCTGCTAATTTCACTATTGTCCTAAGGAGGACATGGACACTAAATAACTCTAAAATGTTATAGTAGTTTTCTGTTTTTTTTTTATGAATACAAAACTCTGTAAAATGTACCACCACGTGATGGAGAAAAAAAATAATATGTTGACTTTAACATTGGCTGAACCTAGTTTTTCTTTCTTCTTCTATAGTGAAAAAAAGAAAGAAGCAGTGAAGGGAAGTTTGGCCATCAGAGCATGAGGCGTAGAAATAAGGAGAGGTGCAGAAAATGAGAGTCAGTTTATAAATGGTTGTAAGTGAAGGAGAGAAAAAAGGTTGGATGTGGATGGAGAATGAGCACAGCTGGAGCCCTGTCTGCAGCTTTACTCATGGTTACACCAGATGATGGGTGGAGACATCTCACGTTGAGCGAGCTTTTACCCTGCCACACACCATCAGCTAAGTTGGTGATGCTTTTAGAAAATGAGTGCACTGACAGGAAACTGCTGCCACTCTCTGAGGTAACTTCAAAGTAAATGCCTCCATCTTTTCTGCAATTTACAAGAAACCTCCCTGACAGTCACTTAACGTGAACTGTAAAACACGGTTCTCCAGGTGATACTTGAGTCATAAAGGATGGGGTAAGCGGTAAACACACAACGTTATTGTGGCTGTGTACAATATAGAGGCAATATATGTTAACACTGTTAGACTATTAAACCTGAATAGATTATGCAGACTGATGAACAGAATATTATGGGATAAATGCCCATTAGAGAAGGTTACAGCTCACTAGGAACACACAGACATTAAAATATTTGAATGTCATGTGATCTCAATTGTGAATACTAACATGTAACCAAACAGGCTTGACAACAATTTCATGATTTAATCATGGAATGTACAATTTGGTTGAGAGTACATTGTTTATTGTCAGGCTCATGGTGAAATATCTTAGATTACATCAATCAAATATCAAACTACTGTAGCTATCTCTGGTGATTCTGCATGCCAGACAGATGTGTGTGAGACATATAAACGCCAAGGTTGAAAAACTCAGGGCTAGAATCGGATTTGTTTGTGGAGAAGGAGTCTGCTAATCTATCCATGTCCTTCAGCTGCAGTCATTCTTTTTTTAAAGTAGCTGCATATATGAGTGTATTTGTGTGTGTGTGTGTGTGTGTGTGTGTGGGAAGGGATAGTTGTATTATATATGTGTTTATTTGACAAAATCTCTCAGCCAGCCTTGTCAGACTGACAGAGCTCGGATTCTAAGCGCTTGTATTAGCATTTTATCAGGTGACCTTCCTGCTCTCCCGCCTGTCTGTTAAAACTGTTTTCTTCTTCTCTCCGGCCTTCAGTTTCTTCCAACAAAAACACAATAAGCAGCTCAGTACAACCAAAACTGCACTGCATCACTCAAAATTGTTCACCCAGGGCAGACCAACCCTCACTCTGCGTTTCCAAGAGTAACCATCCACATTCTGAGGGTGTGTGCACACACAACATTTCCCGAAGTCTCCCGGAGGCAGTTTATTGTTGCCACAGCTGCCTGATTCTTAATTACTCCACTGGTAATTAGTGGTTGTCCATAATTGGGACAGGGACTCCTGACTGTCATCCACCCACAATGCCCTTTGTTGATTGTGTTTGAGAGTAAAAGGGGGAGAATGGGTGAGGGGATACACACACACACGCACACACACACACACACACACACACACACCGTCAGTCATGCTGCCATCATGTAGCTGCGCATGCAGCTGTGACTGATGTTCTAACGGGGCACAAGGGGATGACTTACAGGATCATCCTATAGCAGGATGCAAGAACAAAGGAGGTTCTCATGGGACAATAGGTTCAGCGTTCATAAGGTTATGTGCCTGAAACACACTCCTACCATCATGCTTTAGCTTACACTATTACTTTTGACTTGAATAACTTTTCCATGCGTCATCGTGGCCCCATCTTTGAGAATGCCCTCAGTTTTCTGTGCATGTGTAATCACTGCGCTCTTGAATCAAGGTGGCATTCCTCTCATCAAGGCTGAGAGAGGGCTAAGTGCTTTTTGACTGACGTCAACAGCAACATGGAGACACGTGTCTAGACTCTATTCTTTTCTGTATTATTTTAAAAACGTTCATGTCTGTCCATGTCAAAAAGCTACAGTGTGAGGCATAAACACATTCTGAGAAGGTATAACTGATTCAAGGTAAGACAGAAGAGGTTTTCATTCTCAGAAAACTCAAGTCAGTAAAAAACAGCTGGAACTGGTTGTGCTGTACATGGCAGGGCTGGGTCATATGGTCGAAATCATCCATCAGTTATCTATACCAACTTTTCCTCTGGAAGGCCATGGGGGCTGGAGCCTATCCTACCTTACTTCGGGCGAAAGACGGGGTACACCCTGGACAGAATGCCAGTCTATCACAGGGAAATCAACATAAAAATATGAAAAAGAATGTCGGGGGTGAAAGTTGCTTCCTGATTTTGGATAGGGAAATTTTTTTTTAAATGGAACTCAAGGTACACAGAGGCCAACAAAGCTAATCACGGCCTTTCATCAATCAAACCCCACCAGAACCACTGCAGTCCTTTTCAGAAGCGGGTCCACTGAGAATACGTGGCTGTTCTACATACCTAGAAGCACAGAAACCAGAAAAAATACCAAATCTGAGCAAGTAAAAAAAGTCTGACAGGCAAAACACTACACTTCAGAAACAGCCCGGTGGGGTCTGGAGTCAAGTGGAGGACGGACCAAACTAGCGTTGTGGCAATGACATGACAGAGATGTGCCTGTTGGTGTTTTGGCATAAGAGAGACTGTACGATGCAGTTGAAAGCTCACACGCAGAGAGTAGAGATTTTGGTCCCAATAAATAAGAACATTTCTCTGATGTGACTATACATCACAATGGTAAAATGTATGTAATGCAATACCATACTGTAAATCATACAGATTTTTTATGTTTAATTACATGTTGCATAAAATCTCTAACTTGGACATACTGTCATGATATGATGCTAGTTGCTTTACATATAAACTTAAAGAAATAGTTTGTCCGCTCAAAACACAGTATACAGCCAGACAAACCTGTTTGATGCTCAAGCAAGTAAGACAGAAAATTCTGTCAGAAACAGATTTTTATGATCTGACTGTTTGTTGGATTATCTTGTATTATTTGGACTATCTTATGCAAGAACAACAGTGATCATATTGAAGTCTACACTGTAGTCATGTGAAGTGGTGTCATTTTCTACTGGAAAAACAGCTAATAACATATAACTTTAATCCTTTAATGACCACAGTAATGACCACTTAATCTTTTACTTTCTATTACTGGATGTAACTGATTGGAAATCAGTGGACTAAAAAAACACCTGATCTCAGCCAATAAGTTAATGGAAGGTAATTATACTCCAGCCAAGCTAATCTTCCTCCAAAACAACAACAGTACATTACGATGCCTGTCACGAGTGTACACATTAGCATTAAGTGGGCCCCCAGGGGCCCTTAGTATACCTGCCACACATTTCTGCTGGCTTAGCCCGACTGATCGACCCGTCTCATTAAATCTAGTGTTATTGACTCCTGTTTAGCCCTGTGTGTGTGTGTATGTGTGTCTAGCTGGCAGGAAACAGATCCACTTGACCTTTTATCACATCACCTCACTGATTAAGTCCACATAGAGCTCAGACAGGAAGCAACATAACTTCAGTGGAGGGAAATCTATGAGATTCTACAGTATGTGGTCTCCCACTGAGTTTAACATTAATCTGGCTCTCATGTTCAGCTATAAAGTGTCAGAAAATCTATTTAAAAAAGATGTTAAAGCAACTGAGGTATGCACATGTTTTTATTATGATTAAATTACTCAGAAACTAGCGACTGTAGAAACTACTCTCTGTCTATAGAGAATGCTAAGCCCGGTTAAACTGCCTGCCTGCCTGCCTGCCCAGCTCCAGTTCTAGCATAACACTGGCACTAGCACAAATGCTGCTCTTTGTCAGCATTTGCCCAAACTCCAGGCCTGAAAACCTCCTCTTCCCAGTTGCCCAAAACACCAACACTCTCCTGGTGCTCTGAGCTCTCAATAGGCATTAGCTAACAGCAGCTACAATTGGCAGCGGTTTACTTTGCTGTCCATCAGGAAACTCTGTGTGTAGATCACAGAAAGCTGAGGTGGAGACATCAGAGAGAAAACCAGAGAACATCATCTCTATAAAATATGACCCAGTTTCACTAAAATCAGTCAAATATTTGGTGGTGTGTATGGCACGGCACGACTTGAAGTATTCCTCACGGGTGATTGTACCCGGAACACAAAGTACATAGTGCAAGTGGGAATAACAGGGTCACCGTTTACCTGATTTCATGTAAGTATAGCATCAAAATGGCAGAAAAGTAATGCATTGCTGCTTTAAACTGAAAGACCAAATAACACCAGTTAGGTTAGCTTAATCGGATAGTTGCCCCTCATAGATACATGGATTTCTGAACAGCTGATGCAAAACCCCCAAATTCCCAGAAACCTTACAAAGGACATATACTTCAGTAGTAACACTGGACCTGTAACGAGGCCCCCAACATCCCTTAAAATAGTATGAAATTGCTTGTCCATGAATTTATCAAATGTAACTGTTATGTTAATTTAAAATAAGTGAGGGTCTTGGAAAACAATCTCCACACTGCAGGAGAAAATGGAAAAGTCTGTCACATTTACTGCTTACAAACAAAACTAAATCAATAACCCAAGAAAACCATACATGCCAAATATTATGCAAGCTAAGCAGTAACAAGTTTCAAGGCGCACTACTATGATCTGTGGGGAATACCTTTGTGATGGTTTTCCAGTCATGTGACCCTTGTCTTGGAAAAAAAAACTTCCAACTAAGTCAGATTGCATTAAATATTTATGTGTAGCGAGCCTGTGGTTCATTATATAGTATTTTCCAGGCCTGGAAGACAAAGAAGCCAGCACTAGTGCAAATAACACAGTTTTACTGTATTCATTAACATTATCTGATTGTGGTCTGGAAGTCAGCCAGCACTCCCATCAGCCCTCGAGGCATTTCCAGCGATGGCTCAGATGCACCTGTCTGCCGTAAACCAAGTCATCCCCAAAATGTTGCACTAAAGGATTCCCGGGAGAATCCAAGAGACTTGTGGGACTGCCCAAAGGGAAATAAGGAATAAATAGACCGCTTCACTATCTAATTTACTAAATGGCATTACAGAGAGGACAGATAATAAAGACAAATACAGTCATCTCCCTATTGCTGCATGCATGTATGTTTGCATGCTGCTACTGGATGCTTGAATTTCCTTCGGGATCAATAAAGTATCTATCTATCTATCTATCTATCTATCTATCTATCTATCTATGCTTTTACATCCTACCATCTTGGGAATATGTCGGCTGACAGAAATCTCCTGAGCAGTTTGACTGTATGACACCGAGGACGGCATTCAGACTATTGAGACAATTAGCAAAGGGGAGGACAGTTCACCTAGGAGCTGTTTCCCCTCTGTTGATTTAGGTAATGATGTTAAGTTATTTAGTGTGGGAGTTGGGAGACTGTCAGTACTGGTGCAGCAGCCTGAGCACCAAACAACTGATTCTGATTAGTATTAGTCATCTCTTGATTAACCAAGAAAAATAAATTAAATCAAGAGCCGTGGTCCATAAAAATGACAATATACAACTCTGTAAAAAATAAAAACCACTTCCAACACAGGTACACCTCATTCTATTTTAGAAGGTACTGATCGTGAACACCAGAAATAAATCTTATTTAACTAGGAAAAGTACAACAAGCACTGCTGTGGTCATCAGTATACTTTTTCAATAAGACCAGCTGGCAAAAACAGTGCTAGTTGTACCTCAAAAGTAATTGGAATCAAGTATAACTATAGAACGTGTCAAAAGATTTTTTTTTTAAAAGAAGGTTTGAGTAAGGACAAGACGGTGCAATTCTGACTTTAATGGCAGATGTATACAGAAAGCATTGTTGTTGCTTCATAAGAATAGGGTCAACAAGTAGACACATCAGCAACCATTGGGTGACATCAAGTGACCTACAAATTAGAATGGCAAATGCCAGCTGGGGTGAAGTAAATGTCAAAGAAGGTTTGAAATAGACTGCTAAAGACAGTGCTCTACAAAGGGAGAACCAGACTGCGGTTTTCAAAAGAGATTGAGGATTGGACTATAAAGGACTAGAGTAGCTTCTTTGATGAATCCAATTTTTAGAAAGACCTACACACCTGTGTCTCACACCCACTTTGGCAGAGGATGGATGACAATCTAAACGTGCTTCAGCAAGGCTGATTTGTCTTTGTGAAGGACTCATGAATCAAGCCACATACAAAGTTATCCTGAAGGAAAACTTCTCTGAGGGTTGGGTTTTTCCAGCAGTACAAAGCTCCATACCACACAGCCATCAGTCAAGGTCTGGATAGAGGACCACCAGATCAATTCCCTGTCATGGCCAGTACAATCTCTAGACCTGAACCCCATTAAAAACGTCAAGTGGAAGATGAATGGTCATAAGCCCACAAACAAAGCTGAGCTACTTGAATTTTTGCACCAGGGGTGGTATGAAGTCGCCCGGCAGCAACATGAGAGACTGGTGGAGAGCACGCTAAGACGCATGGAAGCTGTGATTGAAAACCAGTGGTACTGGTACATGGACTGTACTTATAGAACGCCTTTCTAGCCTCCTGATCACACTTTTACACAACATATCTCATTCACCCATCCACACACACATTCATACACTGATGACACTGGCTGCTCATCAGTTTTTGGGAACTAACTATTCATATGCATTCACACGCTGATGGCTCAGCATCGGGAGAAATTTGGGGTTCAGTATCTTGCACTACAACTTGCAGAATGGAGGAGCTGGGGATCAAACCACCGATCACCGTTAGTGGACGACATGCTCTACCTCCTGAGTCACATACTATTTTCTGGATGCTTCCTGAGATAAAACATTGGTATCATGTTGTTCAAACATGAATATGAAGTCTGAAAATTCTGCATCTTTTTTTTTTCTTTCTAAAATGGGAGAAGTGTCAGTATAACAGAATAACACAAAATGTTGTCATGTTCCCCTAAATTGTCCCTAAATAGATTAAATGATTAATAAATGACAGAATAATACATAATAAGAAATCACTCTATGATATTAAACAATGATATTTGCAGCAGTAATTAATCAGGATTTAAGCAGGATTTTAAAAAAGAGATAAAGAGTAAGGCATACAAAAATATATTGTCAAACTCTTCACTGCTATGTAGTTCATATATAAATTAGTAATTGGGGGGAAATATTAAGCACGTTAAGTGTAAAATCACATATCCACGCAGGAATACTTCATGTGCAACATGGATTAGTAAACAAATTACATCCATCATATCTGTCTTTGGGCTTTCAAACTAAAATATGATCATTGGTTCTTTGCAGGAGACTTACTCTGAGTTGCCCTCACGGATCTTTCACCTCCATCCCATCAGTGAGAAGAAGTCCCGCTCCTGTCTGGATCCAGATTCAGATACAGACAGCAGGTTGAACACTCGCTGATCCTCAGATTGAAGGATCTGGTGTGAGTTACAGACCGGGAGCCGTGCAGAATGCACGATGACAGCAGTGACATAAAACCTCTCACTGATCACTCATTCATTTACTCTCTGTCCTTCACCCGAACTGACTTGACGGATTTTACCGGAGGATCCCGGATCCACGACCTCGTCCCTTTGCAGGGTTCTCCTTGGGAACTGTGCTGCCTTCAAGTGCTGCTCGTAAAATACACAATCCTAGCTTTAAATTTGGATACACGGAATATCTGTTCTTTCTTCACCTCACAGTCTGATAGTATAGTGTTAGTGGTGTGATTTAAATTGTAACACATAAAAAAAAAACTGTGTAAAATGTTTTTGTCGCTTATATTAAATTACTTTTGTTTGACAAAGCCGTCAATCAAAACTAGAAATACACGTTGCCCAGGAAACAAGAGAAGAACTGTCTCACTGAGGGTGTCAAATGTGTCCTATGAAGAAGCTTAAAATTAATAAATTGATGATTGGGTTTGCTTTTGGCCCGAATGATGCCAATCTTCCTTCAGGTGTCCGTTTTATTAGAAAATCAAAAGGCTCATGGCCACGTTGGGCCGCCTCTGTGGGCAATGTGACGCGAGTATATAGCTATGGGACAATTATCAGAGATATAGTTTCGCATGTAAAGAATTTTGCACCATTCATTTAGAATAATTTAAATTTCTTATAATTGTTCATGGGACGTTCGTCGTGTGATTTTTCAATATCCTGTAGCAAGTGAATGCAGCACTAACAGTACCGACGAACGCTCTCACTCTGCCTCTGATTGGCTCAGATGAAAAAAGCTGGCTGTGGCCACCACTCAGCCCATATGTCCCCCTCCACGGCCCCCTCAGGACTCAAAAGGCGGAGATCCCAGATCATGGTGGTATTAGCTCTCCATCAGTCAGTCTGAGTCTGAACAAAAACCCTCTGACACCTCTGTACCTTCTGATAGATCAATAGAGATAAACAAAAAATGTACAGTTTTGTACAATGTAAGCAGTCATGAAATGTCAAAATGTCAAATGTGGTAAGACAAAAGAGAAAAATAAATGATAAGAAAGATAAAAGAGAGACTGTAAGTGGAACCGTGATGCACTGACTGCGTATCAGGACTAGTACAAAACATACATTCGTGAAATTGTTGTCATAATAGTAATAATAATCGTGATCATAGTACCAAGAGTACTTTACAGTATCTAATGCTGTCCTTTCACAAATCTGTTGAAACATTTTTTAAGAGGAACTGCTTTGACTCTATTAGTCTGCAGGTCAAAGTGTGCAGTGCTGCATTGGACTACATTACACTATATCATCTTAATGCTGTGGACCAAATATAACACAATTTGATAGAATGCAGATTGTTATAAGATCATCACAAAGTACAAGCTCAAATGTTAAACAGAGACTTACTGCAGGCAAAGAAGTGAAATTGAGCTGAAATCAGATTTAACTCTCTTATTTTCTTCCCATTTATCCATTATACACCTTTTGTCCTCCCGGGTCAAACTGACCCGGTCTGTTTTGACTGCTTAGAAAGCATGAGGTATAAAATGATCACCAATTTTTTTGTTTCACCTTTTTAGTGAACTTCTTTCCAACACATTAACATATATTTTATACTTATTTTTGTAATTTATGGTATTACAGACCTATTTTTTGCACCAGGGGTGGTATGGAGAGACTGTAAGTGGAACCCCCACCCCCAGAAATTCTGAATTATTTTCACCATAGTTATGATCAGAGGCACAAAGGTTCATGGAATATCACAGGCTGGAATGTCAAAGTTTTTTTTTTAATGGCAGCAAATACTCACACCTGTTGTCTTCCTGGGTCAAATTGACCCATCTAGTTTGACTGTTTGACTTTGACACAAAGTGTGTGCATGTGTGTGTGTGTGTCTGTGTGTGTGTGTGTGTGTGTGTGTGTGTATGTACTCATTGGAAAGTGCAACAGAGTGACCCATTGCACCACTAAACGTGGCCGGGTCAAGTTGACCCGGGAAGACCACAGATGCTATTAATTTTAATAAAACACACATAATTTAACAAAAATAGTCATAATTAATTTGACTTGCAAAGACCATAGTGTGGGACGATCCATGTCATTTTCATGCAAATATATGGAAGTTATGACATATTAACTTTGGATAACAGATGAATATGACCCGAAGACAACAGGATGGTTAAGTTACAAAAAGGAGGACATGACTTATTGAGACTTGAATCCCTAAACTTGTTTGTTGTATTACATTCCACAAAGATGTTTTTTTGCTGTGCCAACATTTGCATAAAGAAAATACTTATATCTATACTATATCCACATAAAAGAAAAGTAGCACATAAAAAACAAATGCTTTGATCAAGAGTGCTACAAGTAATAAACTCAAGTCAATTTTAAAGGAAATGGATGGAATAAAGCTCTAAAATGCTCTCAGGGTCTAATTGTAAGCATTATTCAATTTGGATGATATTTATTGCAAATGTACATGTAGCATACTGAATCTGGCTATTTCAAGTTGTGCTGCAGGCTGGACAGTCTTATTGTCTTATAACACACTTTATTCATCCATTCTGTGACATCACAGGCCCATAGTCAGAAGCTTCCACATGTAACAAGAAAACATTTAATTATATGTAGACTAGCGAGCTGTTTAGTCCACTCTGGCTGAGGTCAGACCAAGCAAAAACGTCCTTTCTGCAGACTTTGGCTGTCTCTGCTACCAGCTTACAACCTGGGAACTCTCTGTTGTGTCTCGACCACCGTATTGTGAACTTGGGGATAGTTGCTTGGAAACACTAAACCTTACCTCCCACGGTCCAAGGGCAACCACAGTAACTGATATCACCAGAGGACAGCCACTGTTTGCCTCCATCCATGGAAACGGACCCCTGCTGGTTTCCTTTCACAAGGGATACGTATATAGTGAAACAGGATTCCTGTCCTTTTTCAGTCTATCTTGGTCAGGGTTTTTTTTTTAACACTGCACTGGCATCCTTAAAATAGGATTCTAATCGCAAATAAATTGAAAAACAAGCAGTTACAGTTAGAAAGAAACAAACCAGTAAGGTTTTTTTTAGGATTTACTGTCCTCTTTTAGACATCTTAACTCTGATTTTTCTTGCAACAGATGATCTTTCTTCTGATCCTCTAAGCATCACTGTTCATTACTGCTCTTTCTGCTCTGTTCTTTATCTCTGTTTCAGATGATCCCTAACCTCTCCCAAACCACCTTTCCTCCATGCCTAACTACACACCACCAGCCTGAACACATGCATGTACATACCATCTCCTCATGTAAGAGGACGGGAAGATCATGTTGTGACATACTGTTGTGTAAGCTTGATGTTCCACCTGTGTTACATGTTGATCCTTTAATGTTTGAAGGCAGCGGAGCATATGGCCTGCGTAAAGTGCACGTACGGCAGGAATTTAAGGCTTAGGGATGATTAACAGTTTAAAGAAAGGAAAAGAGATTATTTTCACTGCACAAGACTTGTGGAGCTCAGAGCCCCTGCAGCCTGTGGAGCTTAAAATTGCACTCAGTAAGTGTTACTGCAGCAGTTGATTAGTTTCTCATTGCCAGACTTTCAGGACCTTCACACTGTGTTTGATCTATTTCAGCCAGTTTAGTAATTAGGTTCACAACGCACCCGGGTGATGGTGCTATCTTATGTATGAGGTGATTGATTCCTGAGGGATGTATGAGTATGTTGCATTTGTCAATGTTGATGTTAATATTAATTTTTGAATATATTCTGTTAGTTTGTAGAGGAATGTGTCCAATGATTGACAGGAAAACCTTTCTTAAGAAGGTTAATAAGCGAAAACAACAAAACCAACATTAAAAACAACAATCTAAAGTAAATAAGTAAGTGTGAGTAATTAGGAGTAAAGCATCAAATAAAAGGTGCACCAAAATCACAAAAATACAAATGATAGAAATGAAAAAGATGATATAAAAAATCTTCAAACTATTTTTTTAGAGATTTTAGATTTTCATGTCAAAATGGCTGACATGAAAAGAGATCCCTCTCCTCTTTGTGTATTAGGTGGAGTTTGGATAGGGGGACTTATTTCTATAATTTCTGGAAGTGTGAACTGATTTACAGATTTTGGACATTTATTTCAAATGAAGTCAGTGAGATGTTTGAAACAAGAACTTACATCTCCCTCCACCACATTATAAGCCTCTTGAAAAAAAAATCCTCCGTTTGAATGTGTATTCAGCAAAACTGAATCAAAACTTCTTCACCAAGTGTTTAGAGATGTCGAATATTCTCCCACATGGAAGGTAATAAGCTATTGTGAGGGGTAGAGATGAGCTATTTCTGATGCCTATTTTAGAATATATACCAGCAGACCTGAACAATTTACTACTAATGTGCAGGTGGTTTTCTGAGTGGAGTAAGTGGACACAGAACATGATCAGCGGCTGACTGGTTACCTTCAACTCAGCGGACTGGAAACAGACTACAACTATATTTTGTTTATTTTCACATTTGATGTGGCTTTTTTTTGCTAATATGGGTCTGTGTTTTTGATTATTGTCCACTTACTACTTTTTACTATTTTGCTGTTTAGGGTTGTGTGTGCTGCCTGCCTGATCTGGACTGTTTGTTTGTTTGTTTGTTTGTTTGTTTGTTTGTTTGTTTGTTTTTAAGAGATTTTAAATCAAAGACAGAAAAATAAAGAAATAGAAAATCAGATCAATAATATAACCTGTTATATAAACAGCTCAGGTCATAAAATCCTGATTATAGCCAGGAAACCATGTGACATTTGCTCTGAAGCTGCCCTGTCATTACAAAATCTTGATTGACAGCTGTTGAATCAATCAGACAAGGGAATAGTCCGCTTGACCAATCATAGCGAAGGAGGAGGCGGGACTTGACGTTACCAATGAGGTGGTCGGAGCTCTGCCGTACATGGTTATCGGATGAGAAAGAAGAGCAGAAAGTTTACAGCTCATGAAACTAACAGGATGAATGGGACAGCTTATTCCAACTTTGACAACCAGGAACATGTCTTGAAGTTAGGAGAGACGTTTGAGAAACACCCTAAAAGTGCCTACCACACGGTGCGATGTAAGTGCGACGTCTGAATCACTTGAACGTGTCTGCTTTTACAGTAGCTAATAGTAGCACGCTAGTTAGCTCCGATGCTAAAAACCCGAAGGCAGCTGTTTGACATTTAGCCTCGTTAGCCGCCTTTCCGGTCAATTGGCGTGGCCTGCCTTTGGCACGATTCTAGCACGGTGCCAGCTCTCCGTGTTCTCTGTCGTCTTCGTTACTTACTTAACTCTTGAACTGTTAGTAACTATTGATGCTCCAGCTGTCAAAATGTCAGCTAATGTTAGCATTGCGTCAAACTGTTCGCTACCGCCACCTGCTGGTACCGGTGGACAGCTGCAGCACCAAGAGACCACCCGTCGTTTAGTTTGAATAGTATTCAAATATAGCTGAGCTATCTATTTAAATGCCTGTAATGTGCTCAAATATTTAATGTTCTTGCTTTATTTTGGGGACAGATGACTTCAAACCAGCCTCCATTGACACTGCTTGTGAAGGGGAGCTTGAAGTGGGCAAAGGAGAGCAAGTCACCATCACGTTGCCCAACTTAGAGGTGAGTTTAATGCTCGAGAGCTTCTCTCCACCACAGATATGTTCCCCTAACTAATTATGTGTATTATTAAAACATAATCATGTGGCGTGAATACTGTAATGGACTGATTGCAGTGTTTTTTAAACTTTAAATATTGTAGTGGTACTACTTTTCGGTACTAAAAAGTCTTTGTAAATAATTTAACCATCAGAGTTTTGTTATTGGAGTGAGTAAAAGGTTTTCAAACAGCCATATCATTTTATGGTGAGACATAAAATATACAGATTATACGATTAACAAGAGGACAGGGGACCCGTATCCACAGTATTTCAGCCTGTTTTTGTTTGTTTTAGGGTTCAAGTGCTCCAGTAACAGTCTTCAAAGGATCCAAAAGGCCGTACATGAAAGAGTGCATCCTCATTGTGAACCATGACACAGGAGAGTACAGACTGGAAAAACTCAACAGCAATATAGCTGTGAAGAAGACCAGGTGGGTTTGAAAAACTGTTATCTTCCAACAACAACTTTGCCATCTGTCTACATGTTTTCATCTACTTATCCTAATGTGGATTTTTGCCATAAAGTCATGCCAGAAGTTAAAAATAAGAATGCTGAGATAAATGGGAGTTGCTGGTTCCCTGGGTTGTAATCTTGTCTTTCTGTCTATTTTGTCTAATCTTTCACTAATATTTCAGAGATTAGTTTTGAACTTGTGCTACATTTTAACAGAAACATCCTGCATGTCTTTGCTTGTACTGAATGTGTACATTGACAGGGCTGAGGGCAGCAGTAAGATCCATTCTCGCCTGGAGCAACAGACCAGCCGTCTGAGCCAGCAGATGAAGGGTAGCAGCAGCAACAGCAGCAGCCACAACAAGTCTTCAGCCAGCTCCAAGAGTTCTCCTCCTAAAGAGAAGACATCCCCGGCATCCCCCATGGACGACATTGAGAGAGGTAACACCTTGTCAGGCAGAATACCTTAAACTGTAGTGTTTTAACACGCACCTGGATGAAATTGTTACATATGCCTTCGTGTGCAGAGTTGATGGCAGAGGCGCGGGTCATGGACCAGCTGAGCAGCGGTGACAGCGACTCAGACTCCAACAGCTCCTCGTCGTCGAGCAGTGATGACAGCTCCAGCAGCAGCGACTCTGAGGATGAACGGACTTCTGCGCCGCCCACGGCCAACCACAGCATGCCTATCATCAACACCAGCGTTAACACCAACAGCCGCCACCAGGAGAGTGGAGGAGGACTCATGAACACTCTCAGTGAGTAGCCCTCTCGGAGTATGTGCGATAGCTTATCTTGTTTTTGAGCTCTACGTGGTTTGTGGATACCGGGCAGCTGCTCTGTCACAGAAGAGTTTGACAGTGTCAGCAAAACTATGAAAGCAGAAGGAACTCTTACTCAACCAGACACTCCTCTTTTTAAATGACAACAATAACCCGCTGTCAGTCAGGACCATTATGAGAACACCTTTTGACTTCCACACCACAATTTTTCATACATGTTACATTAATGATTCATGATCATTTTCTGCTCTAGTGCTCGAGCAGTGCCTTGGTTCTTCGGGACTTGTTGGTGTAAAAGAAGCATACTAAATCTACCTCAACCAGCAGTCAGTCATTAAGCCTATAAATGACAGGAATACACAGATGACAATTAAAATACAAATCAGTAGTCAAATCCCTAAACAATTACAAATATTTTTAGATCAAACAAATATTAGAATACTAAAATTTCAGCATATTATGAGTTAGAAATGTATGTTCGACCATGATCTAAATGAATCTAATCTAAAAATCAGCAAAGATGTGGATCATCGGTGGACCTGAGGCAGGCAAAATCAGCAAAGATGTGGATCATCGGTGGACCTGAGGCAGGCTAAATGAAGCCTGGTTGCTCAAACAAACCATCTGTAACAGCCCCCACCTGTCAATCAAAGTGGCCATGCTGTTAATTCTGCATAACTTTTAAGCCTTAATATCATTTGAACAGGTGAGTTCTACATAAATTCACCCTCAGTACAGTTGTCATGAACGGGGAAATTACCTACAGAGACCAAAACTGTTTTTTGTACCAGGCTGTAAACATGTTTATTTCTCCTGTGAAGTTGGACATTTGAACATGGGGACTTAACTTTAATCTCCAACTCCAAAACTCAGGAAAAAATCAGGAAGGGAAGAGTCTGAGGGAAGAATGATTCCCTCGCTGAATGTAACAACCTTTACTACTACTTTTTAGCTTGTTGTAATGCTACAGTGTTTTAGAGTGCCCTAAAAACTAAACTGACAAACAAATAATCTGTAAAATACTGAAGAAGTAGTACAACATTGATTAGTTTAATACTCGATACATGTATGTAACCTGTCTTTAAAGCACACCTCCTTGTGTTGCAGAGAGTGACCTCCAGCTGAGTGAATCAGGCAGCGAAAGTGACTGAACAACCTGAGGACGTCAGCCTGCCTGTGGACATCAGGAGGATTTCCAGTGAGGAATAAAGGACCTGGGCACACAGCTGTCAGTGTCTTGCTTCCTTTTAATGTGGGACTGTCTTCTCTACATATCCACAATTCTACTAGCAAATTTAATTTGTTGCTTCTTGGCCAACAAAATTCATTTTTCTGTCATATTTTTTGCTTTGTGATCTTTAATTTTTGTGTGTGAGTGATGGCTGCATGTTAAGAAGATGCCTTAGTTCAGAGAGACGTGGTGTGGTTGGTGTAAGAGAAGCAGTAAATTATGACAATTCTATTTTGTAATGTTTCATCTCACTTGGATGCACATGTGTGGTTAAACTGACCAAGCGTGACCAAGCATATCAGAGGCAGAGCGACAGCGGTGTTCATGTGTAGGTGGATTTCTGCCCACCAGTGAGTCCACCGCTAGAGTTTCTGCATTTCAGCTCAGTAGTTAGAAACTTTAGTTGTGCCTTAGGTCAGATGATTGTTACTAACTTCAGTTCAGCATTTGTTTCTCTTATGAGACATTAATCTGCCAGGACAGGAATGAAACTTTTTGTGAGGATGAGCCACAGTGACACGAGAGAGTCTTCTGCTTTTGTCTCATAGAGTTATTGTGGAGTCAGCTGTAGAGGCTTTCACTTTGGATTACTGAAACCCAGCTGCAGGACAACCAAATACTTCGATTTAAAGCTGCATAAACTATTTTTCTGGACACTTTGGAGGCAGTAGAATGAGCTGAAAACACAATATTTATTCTATTCTTCTTGGAAATATGTTCTTACAAACAGTAGCTCATTTACAGTCACAGATAAACACAACATTCATTTTTGGTTGTGTATCTTTCAACCTGAAGAATGCAAGTCAAACATTCACTCTCTTTAAGCTCTGCTTTGGTCTTGGTCTGCTTTGGTCTGGGTATTTAGGTGCTAGATGCTCCACTATGTTCATCAGCTAGCTGCTAACTTTGTATGTTTGCTATGACTGGAAACAGGGTTGATGAGAGCCTGTAGAGTTTGTAGGTGGGTGATAAATATCTGTGAGACCCCATTATCTTAATATAAAAATATTGATTATTGCAACTTTAGGATTAAGATGTCTCTAAAACCTTGTTTGTGATATACCAGTCTAGAGGTGGGTCTGATTTCTGGTGTAGTGCATTAGCGTTCAGTCGGGGTCATGCTTTATAGCTTTAAACCTGCAATACTTGAATCTAATTAATTATTTATATGTCAAAATATACTCGACCAACAGTGAATTGCTTAATATATTTTATATATATTTTAATAGCCAAGCAAGTTAGTATGAACTGTATTGCGTAACAAGCCAGACGCTTTGATACAATGTGAGTCTTACAGAACTTCATGTGCCTTTTTTTTGTTTTTTGCCTCGGCCAGTCAGAACGCAGGCCGTCTTCTTGTTTTGTCACGAGCCCCACATCACAGCTCAGCTGTCACAGCGTACAGGAAGCTGCTGTTACTGTTCCAGCATTTCTTTGGCATCCCAGCTGACAGTGAGAGACTGAGATGAAGATGTCTTTGAATTTGAAAAGTCAATATGTTTAGCCTTAAGGTGGCCTCGGAGCATCTTTTGTAAACTATTTGAAAGAAATTTCTTTGTAGAAAAATAAAGATTTTAACAGTTTTTGTGCCTTTTTTTTATTAATTATTTGTTGGGGTTTTTTCACTTGTGTAGAGTCACTCAGCTCTGTTGTCATGGTAACCCTGAGACGTAGTCAGGTTAAAGCAGCAGGATATCCTGGACGTCGTCTTCCTTCCTTTTTGTTTTGATGTAATTTAGCTTTTATCACCCTTACCAACTGAACTGTGAATTGAACATATACTTAATACCCAATTTGGCTTATTTTTTTATTTAAAGTAATACATTTTATTTATAGAAACTTTCCATAATACTCAGACAGGGTCAAATATTAACTAGTTGACAACTTTGCCAAACCTCAAGCAAGGTCAACAACACAAGACATAACAGCAAATATTACTAACTAGTCTAACAGCAAGAAGCCCAGCTCGGCGTCTGTCTTTCAACTTTTTATTTCTCTCAGCTCTCACCTTAAAAGCCAGTCCTAGATTTATTCTTCGTAACTTCTCCAGTCAATGTTCTCTTCTCTATTATTATGCCCATAGAGGCTGCTGATCCTGGTTACATTACCCATTGACCTATTCCAGTTCTGGCATGACATCTTTGCTCTCAGTCAGCATTCCCTCCCTCCCCAGGCCTGAAAACTTCCTCTTCTTCCCAGTGGTCCAAAATGCCTGTTGTACAAACACTAACACTCCCCTCTTTTCTGAGCTTACGGACTAGGCAGCCCGGCTAACAAACCGAGTTAACAGCAGCTATACAGTAGTTCAAGATGTAGCAGGGGGCCTGGCTATGGAGGGGTTTGTGAGAAGGCGGGTGATGGATGGATGAGCAGAATTCTGGATATACTGGAGTTTATTTAAACCATGTACCACCTCCGAATTAGTCTGTCTAAGCACTACCATTATGACATTACATACAGTATCAAAAGCCAATCATATCAATCTACAGACTGTTTATGTAGGAGGCCAACAGGTTCAAGAACAGAGCTAATTTGGTGAAAAAGTGGTACACTTGATCTGCATGTCTCTTTTCTAATAGTTCTCATTTTCATAGTTTTAGCTTTTCAAATTAATTATTTAAAAATATATTTTTGAGATTCCTCCATGTGCCACTAGAGGGTGTCTGTGTACCACTAGTGGTATACTTACCACAGTTTGAGAACCAGTACAACACACACACACACCAGTTTCAACAAGTTGTCTTTATGCAATTTGTAATTAATTACAGGGCTTCAATGTGCACATCATCACATTTTGTTTGTTTGTGCTTACATCAATGCAATGATGTGGTCTCATAGTGTACCAACTGACTTTAACCTCTTTGATTTGGTGTGCCACAGTAATGTGTCCCTGCTAAAAAGAATAGATATTTAATAACATGTAGGATAACTGTAGGATCCACTTGTATGTAATGTCTGATTTAACCACTAGTATTCAGGAGTATTGTTTTCTGTGTATATACTGATTGCAGATGAGCACCAGGTCTATGAATTAGATCAGGCAACATCAGTCTGGGTTAACAGACCTTTTTCACAGCAGCCACTTTGACATGAAATAGTAGGTAAACACAGGTGTTATTAAGGTGCTGCATGTTGGCTCACTGAAACTGAACCTTAATCAATATCATTGGTAACCCCTGTGTTGACCCTAGTATTTCATGTCAAAGTGACTGTTGTGAAAAAGGTCTATAGGTAGTGGAGAGCCATTGATTGCGAAAGCCAAATCGTAAATGGTAAAGTCAGTTTAACTATTCAACAGTGCAATAAATGGGAACAGCACCTAAATGGAAAGTGTATTGTGAAGGTTTGATTTCTTTGTCTGATATATACATGTAAGGCGTGGCAGTAGGTCAGTTTATAGGGACTTGGCTTGGGAACCTAGAGGGTGGCTGGTTTGACTTTAGCATAGACCAAAGTATGGAGTGTGGACTGGTATCTGGAGAGGTGCCAGTTCAGCTTCTGCCCTTGCCCTTGAGCAAGGTACAGAACCCCTAACTGCTCCTAGGGCACTGTTTCAGGCCTGTATATGAAAAAACTTGAGTGAAAAAAGAATGTCCCCTCGAGTGATCAATAAAGTATCTAAAGTATCTACCACCTGCTGAAGTGCCTTGAGTTTTGAAAGTCACCACAGTGTCGACTTTGCAAACAGATTCATAAGCAATGATGGTTTACTGTCATCAGCATCACTCTTATCTGCTGGTTAGGCATCCATAATTTTGTAATCACCGATATTTTAAACAAGCTAAGCTTAATTAGCATGAACTCTAGCTGATGCTTTACATATGCTGTTTTTGCAACTTCTGTCTGGGTATGTGTAACTACTGCACATCTACTGTAATAATCCACCCCTGGATGTGTGTGGCACAAGTCCATGGACCAAGTTCTGTTAACAAGTCCCTGATGTATCTGTCCAGCTTTGAGAGAGCTATTGTATGTTCCCAGCAACACGATTATCTTACGGCTGGAGTACTACTTACTAGTACTGTACAATGGCCTTTCGGTTGTTTCATTTCAACACCTTTGGTGTATGTATCTTCCATAATCAGGTGTTCACTTTTAAGAGATCAATACATATTTTTTTCAAGTTACTTTAACTTTAAAGCCAGAGAGTTTTAATTAGAAGAATCTGTCACTCCTGTTCTACTGTCGCTGACTCCGTCTCAAGGTCCAGATCCTCACCCAGTCCTCATCTGAACCATAGTCCAGCCAGAGTTTCACCAGCAGCGAGTTTGCTCCATTTCCCCCTAATCATACTCGTTGAGCCTGTTGAGAACTTTTGGACTACTGTCTGCTCACAAGTTCCATGCATCCATTATCTGCCATACTCACCTGGATCTACTCCTGTCACCATCTTCTGGTTTGCTGTATACCTGTAGTCTGCTGAATAAAGACTGTAAAAGGATACTTGGCTCCGGAGCAGGTTAGGTGTTCAGCTCGGTATCTTGGTAAGAAGTAATCTACAAAAAAACACAGGGTTAATCCTGAATTTACCTCACTGAGCCCAAATCAGTCCACCTCAATATCTCCAACCACAGCAAGCCAAAGGTGTTAACGAGCAAAGCATGCACACTGTTCTGTTGTTGACTGAAAGAGCCATTTATTTATTTATTTATTTACTTACAGAACCAACTGACATGTTTTGTCTGTCAATCTCCTCTGCTACATTTCAGTACTATGGAAAAAAAAATAAAGTGATAGATTAACAAAGTGATACTTTTATAAAGTGATAAATAAGTAAAATAAGTAAATGCATACATAGACAAGTAAAATAGAGAAACAGGCAGAAAGACAGATAGGTAGCAGCAGAGTGGACGGTGTGGGTACCAGATGCACCCCTGCACTGTTATAGATTGGAAACACATGCTTCAAACCTGTGAAAGAAGCTGCCCAAAGATGTGTAAGGCTTTTTCATTTATGTGACGGAGCAGCTCCGTCTTCTCCTCACCGGACAATAGCACGGCCAAGAGTGCACACTTGGCAGCGCTAATTCCATGTTTGCATACACACAAGCAGATGAAAACTTACCGGGTGTGTGGAAATCCGCCTGCCACCGCTTACCTGTCCGCTTCCGGCGGAGAAAACCTCAATCAACGTCATTATATAGGAGGATGACACGCGTTTTTATTGATCATGTGATGCGGAGTAGTATGTTTTTATTAATAATGTCAATGTGGCCGAGTACCAGGCAGTTTTTCACTGCGGTCAAGTGAGCAGACGAAAAAGGCGTTATGTGCAATATTTACTAATCTAGATTTGGTCTAAAAATAGACGTTGATATGAGGTCTTCATTTAGACGTCTAAGTCAAGTCTAAATGTAAACTACACTGTACATTGATCAATGGCTGTTAAAAATGTTTTAATCTAACATTGGGCCACCATTTATACAATTTACAGTTGTTTTTTAAATATAATATTTAATAATTAATGGATTAAATTCTAAAAATAGACCGATTATAGATGGGCGAATTTCGGTCTAAACTTAGACTAGACGTCTAATAGACGTCTAATGCTCAGTGGGACGTGCAATGGATCTCACGTGTACAGGACAAATCAACACAAACATACTGTACAATTACAATTGGCAAGTAAAAGTTATCAAAAAGATGAATTTTGAGGAAACGGTGTGGGCGTGGCGATCCATAAAAAGATTCAAAGAAGAAATCGGCAGGAAGCACCTTCTCAGAGCTGTCTGAAACGCCTTGTGGTTATCAAGACCGATTTTATGCACATTTCGACAGTCACGACTTCAGTCGCACAGAAAAAGTTAAATCACGACTTCAAAGTCAAAATATCAAAGTCACAACATCAAAATTGGGACTTCAAAGTGAGAAATTTACGATGACACAGTAAGACTTCAAAGTCATGACTTCACAGTCATACAGTAAAACGATGGGAGAGGGGAGGTTGAGTTCAGAAAAAGCTGATGAAGGGGAGTTTTTTTGGGGGGGGGGGGTTTAGGGACAGGTAAGGGGTTAGGAGTTTGCTATTCAAAGTTAATTAGAATTTGGACACATAATTCCAACACAGATTTCAATCTATAGATATAAAAATGGAATTTGGAAGTGGATTGGCAGTGGGCCAATTCCAGAATTGAATTCCAATTTCACAAATTTCCAGTAGATGCCAGTACTGCACCATTTTTAATTTCCAATTCCAAATTCAGTCTTTTCTCAAAAGTATTAGGGTTATGCCGTTATTTCACATTTACATGTATCATATTCATAAAATTACAGGGATTGCCCTCAAGTGTTATATGTCCCTTTATTAGATATAAATCCATATATGTTTGGGGGATGGGCCCAATTGAGATTTTGACATCCCAAACACCAAGCTATGTCAAGGCCAACTCACACAGGGCGCGGAACGGAAGCAGCACGGTACCGCCGTGGTCACCGTAGCAAATAGAAGTCAGTCTAGTCAATGAGAGCACAATGAGTCCAGGCGCGTCCCAGAAGAGGCTCACCGCGCCACGGCGCGAGCTTTCCGTTTCATTCCTATTTTTACCGCGAGCCGCAGCTGAACCTCGCAAATTTCAACAGAGCACTGCGCACCAGACAGGAAACCGGGCCTTGAATCAACGTAATAAACTTCCGCCCCCTTTCAAAATAAAACACAATACTCAGTTCATGTAGCTTTTTACAACTTCACATCAACGTTACGTCATGACCGGTGGCACCAGGTGATCAAAGATCGATCAAAGGGTCTCAACGAGAGACTAATTGTTGAAGTGGAACAACACACAATCATTTATTACACAACAGATGCTTTTTATAATCTCCTCCACGTCGGAGAAGCAAAGTCAGCTGTTTGTTGTTGTTGTTTTCTTTATACACTGTTTATTGCGGGGTCTCCGGTATGTCCAGGATTCTCGCGTGATCTCGTGATCTCGCGTGAATACGGCCGGCTCGCTCTGCTGCCGTTCCGCGGCTGATCCGCGTCCGGTGTGAGTTGGCGCCGGGCAAAGGACCGTTCCGCTGCCGTTCCGCCTCCTGTGTGAGTCCCGTGTCATTCAAAGCAAATCAAATTTTATTTGACCCTTCGTGTTTCAAAAGGTCAAATTTCAGCTAGATTGTAGGACGATGAAACACGCGTCTTTGGAAAGCTCTGAGGAAGGAGGTCTCAGGTGTACCTCTCCCAAACTTGAATAGCTTTTAATACAGACCCTAGAGGGTGCCAAATGTCCAAAATTCCTCATTTCTGTATCATGGGAACACAAGCACCAAGAACATTGAGAAAAGCAGCTCCACGGAGCACTCTGGGCCATCTAAAAAGGCAGTGCGTGAGATGTAGCTGGGATGACATTTGGGATAAAACATGCCCAAAAAGATTTTTAACTCCTGTCACTGACTGCCCTCTCGTTGGTGACGACAGACCCCTGGAGAGAAATCCCCTAGGACGTTCACAAACGACATGGCATGGCAGTAAACATGACAGATATTTGAATGTGAAAAGGTACAAACCTGGAAAATGGAACCCTCGTTTTCTAGGCTCAGGGTTAGCAACAGGAAGAGCGAAAATTTCACACACTGCATCGGTGGAAGGCCTAACGCATATCTGAATATCAGCTCAATTGGCGACGGTCAAAAAATCCTCTCCCGGTCAAGAGCTCCTAAGTCCTTTTTGCTCTCTGGCAGTGGGGTGGGGGATGGGTAACTTAACTAAGTGAAGTGCCCTATCTCCTCAATGGAAGCAGTCAGAAGTAAAGAAAAGACATCTTTAGAAAGCTCTCAGAGTGGTCCATCACATATGTGAACGCCACATAGGTGGCGCTCTTCTGGAGCAAAGTATTTAATGGAAAGAGATATAAGAAGGGGACAAGGACATTATGAAAGGCCTCGGTGAGACGAACGCGAAAGTAACCCGAATGTCCTCCTTCATGTAGCATTTGTGCTAATAGAACTCCACTTCCATATTTTCATCTATAATTGTTCTGTATATGTGACCCCGCCCGTAAGAACACGGCTAAAGTCGCCGCATCTAATTATGAAATAATGACCGTCAAAGTCTGCATATCGAAAAAAATGTCAATATCATGCCATATGAGTTTATTGCAGTAAATGAATTATGTTCTGAGGTTTCAGGATTTAATGTTTAAAATTCAATTTCTAACATGATAAATAGCGTAATTTGTGATTTTATTTACCTTACGCCTCTTGTTTTCACTAATTCACTAATATTCCTGAAGTTTGATTTATTTGCGTTGCTTTTTTATCTTCTTTGGGATTACTTTATGTGCATAAACAACTGGTGATTTTGGTGTAATTTGGTTTAAGGACTTCTTTTCTATCATTAGAAAGTGCATACAGACCTTGAAATCAATGCGCACCTGCTACGATAACGTTAGTTTAAGAGGAGGCAGAAAAGTTTGCGACTTTAGCCAGGTGCCACTTTCTGTGTGGATTGATTTGTGTTATCGCGTACACATCGGAAACAATGCTTTGATTTCGACAGACAAACTTTTTGTCATGCTAACCAGTCTATGTCTTTTCCATTTTATGCTTGTTATTTTTCTCAAAGTCTTGGTTTGGTTACAAACTCGCTATTTTTTCACGGGTTTTTCCATCTGACATGACGGCGCCGCCGAAGGAACAGAAGGTAGCCGAGTGTTTAAACCAGGGGTGTCAAGCAGGATAATTTGAAAGTGAAAAAATGCATAAAAGACATGGATTTAATTTTTTTAATTAAATGCAATTCAAGAATTATTCACTAGGGGCGCACTGTTTTGCGCCATCTGCTGCTTATGACGTTGTTTCTACCCTGTTCTCTACCTGCCCGCTACACCCTCATTAGCAAAAATGGCGTTATCAAAAAAGAGAAAAGTAGATAAAGAGTGTAGAACTTTCCAAGAAAAATGGACCACATCCTATTTATTTATGGAAACGCACGGTAAACCTCTGTGCTTGGTGTGTTTGCAACAAGTTTCAGTATGTAAGGAATATAATATTCGGCGCCACTACGAGACTCACCACAGCGCAAAATATGACAGCTTACAAGGACAACTGAGAACACATAAGGTCAACGAATTGCTGGCGGGTCTGAGGAAACAGCAGTCAACTTTCACCTGGAGCCGAGAAGTCAGTGAAGCTGCGGTAAAAGCCAGCTACCTAATTGCTAGTGAAATAGCATTAGCATCAAAGCCATATTCCGACGGTGACTTTGTTAAAAGATGCATGATGAAGGCGGCTGAACTTGTATGTCCCGAGAAGCGACAAGCTTTTGCCAATATTAGCCTGACGAGGAACATTATAGCAGAGAGGATTTCGGAACTATCGGCAGATTTAGACAGCCAATTGAAACAGAGAGTCATGTCATTTATTGCATTTTCTGTTGCAATTGATGAGAGCACTGACATCACGGACGTGGCTGAAGAGTTTGTTGAGTTGGTGCCTATGATGGACACCACAACAGCCGAGGACATTTTCGGGTCTGTCGTTGCTGCACTGGACAGAGTTGGAGTGGACTGGTCCTGCGCTGTCAGCATGGCTACAGACGGCGCACCATCCATGATCGGAAAGAAAGCAGGTGTCGTGACAAAGTTCAGAGAGAAAGTAGAAGCCCTTAATGGAGGAGATTTCGATGCTCTGTATGTCCTGTACACATAGCAGCATTGACAATAAAGTTGACTTTGACTTTGACTTTGAGATCGTTTCTGGACATTTCACTGTATTTTGCACCAGGAGGCATTGTGTTGTAAGTCCTTGAAAATGGACCACGTCATGGAGGTGGTTGTTCGCACTGTAAATTTCATCCGAGCCAGAGGTCTAAACCATCGTCAGTTTGACACCCTTCTCAGCGACAGCAACATTACACACAGCCTGCCATACCACACTGAAGTTAGACGGTTAAGCCGAGGCGCTGTGCTGAGGCATTTCTTTGATCTACGAGAGGAAATCAGACAGTTCATGGAGAAAAAAGGAAAACCGGTGTCGGAATTACAATCCCAGGAATGGCTACAGGACCTTGCATTTTTGGTTGATATTACTGAACACTTGAACAGTCTGAACAAAATGTTGCAAGGCCACAAAAAAGTTGTCACACAGTTTTCTGACAAAATACATACATACATGTTGAAGCTGACTTTGTGGGAGACGCAACTGGCAAGTGGCGACCCTGCTCATTTCCCCTGTCTGAGAGATGTGCGTGTGACCACACCTGATGCGGACGTGAAACGGTACAAAGACAAGATTGCAGGATTACTGTGGGAGTTTGAGAAACGATTTCAGGTACTTGGTGAACTTGAGACAGAATTTTCAGTTTTTCGCTCACCTTTCACAGTTAAAGCTTCTGATCTGCCGGTCGACATCCAGCTAGAGATAATTGATTTGCATTGTGACGCAGATTTGAAGGGCAAACTTGCCTCCGTAGGTCTGGACACATTTTATCAGTATCTACTACCAGGGTACCCCAAATTAACAGCACTGGCTGCTAAAACTTTGTGCATGTTTGGGACAACCTACCTTTGTGAACAAATGTTTTCAGTAATGAATATCAATAAAACAAAAATGCATTCAAAGCTCACACACAAGCACTTAAATGACATTCTGAAAGTGACAGCTAGTCAGGACATGACACCTGATGTTGATGCACTTGTACAGGCCAAAAGATGCCAAGTTACAGGAACAAAAACAAGTCCAGACTAGACTAACGTCTTTAAAATGCTGCCTTGCATTTTATTTTTGCAGATACTGTTTGCATTAAAAGAATACAGCTCTGTGAAAATGAATACTTACTGTGGTGATTTTTAAAAATGTGCAATGTAATGTTAGTCTTTCTTTATAAGTCTCATTTAATCGTAAAGTTCATTACTATAATTTTCAACACCAGTTACTTGTTAAAGTTTGTGCAGTTCAATAAATTTTAAGTTAAATTTCAAATTTCACAATGTTCTTGTGCTTCTTTACACCAAAACAAAGGGAAGACATGATATTTTGGTTATTTATAGCTAAGTATGCTATAATTTTAATGGTCCGGCCCACGACGTCTACCTAGGGGTCGTATGTGGCCCACGATGTGAAATGAGTTTGACACCCCTGGTTTAAACAGACTGCATGCCATTAATTTAGGAAAGATTGCCTCAAACTGCGACATAACCGCTTTCATAATAGATTATTTTGTAAAAGATGAAGATGAGGATGACCATGACTCGGTCTTGGATGAATCCGGGTTAGGACCGGAAACCCCTCCACCAATCGCCTCCCGGGGATGGCACAGCCTATTTGCATATGAAATGAACAACACAAGGCACACCAAAAAAAACACGGCAGACTACAAACAAATATGTTTAGAGCCAGAGCCACAATGCTGACACTTCTCAAGAAGTCAATTACAATTGCAGTCAACTAACACCTATGATAAAAAGTATTTTTCATTCATCATTTCATTGGTTCTATCTGTTTTTGCTACTGAAGGTATTACAAAGTAATTAAAACTAAGTAATAACTAAGTAAAAACAAAGTAATTTTAGGCTGCAATTGGTCAACTGTTACTGGGTTAGGGATGGATGCCCAAACTTTTGCAAATCCCCTTTAGTACATTTTGTGCATTATGTGAAGGTTATGTATATCTCGTCTGTGATCTTTGGTCTGGAATAGACTTACATGTCTACATCTCTGTAGGAAATCAAATTTTGTTACTTTGAGCTTTTCTTACAAAAGTACAACCATTTATGATGAGATCTCTGGGGGTGCCCAAACTTTTGCATACTTCTGCAAGTAGACAGTAGGCCAGTCTCATACTTCATTGGTCATATGTGTCATATGTGCATACATTATGTATATGAGTGTGTGTGTGTGTGTGTGTGTGTGTGTGTGTGTGTGTGTATATATATATATATATATATATATATATATGTAGAGAGAAGGGCGGCACTAGGCTATAGCAGTGTAACTAAGGTATGGTGGATGGCAACCCAACACTACAAAAGTGATGGTCAGTGGCCACCATGCCTTGCAGCTGGGGGCAACAGTAGAGGCAGTCCTTCCCAATAAGACCAATGGGATGATTTGTCTAACTATGGTATCAAAGAGGAAGGTTTTAAGTCTACACTTAAAGGTTGGAGCAAGACCATTGAGGGCTTTATACGGTAGGTTAGGAGGAGTATTTTAAAATTGATTCAACTTTTAATAGGGAACCAGTGTAAGGAAGCGAGGATGTGTTCATATTTTTTATTCCTAGTTTAGAGTGATGGTTTTACCTTTTTGGATAATTCAAAGTGAGAAAGTGCATAACCTAGTGTCAAAATGCAGAGCTTGTACACCACAATGAATGTCTACAGGTTGGTAGATGACAAACTTACCCAAAATATCAATAATTTCATGCGTACAACATTTATATTTTTTCCTGTACCTTTCAGATGCATTTACAGTCTAAGAGGGCAGTGCTTACCGATTGTGGTTTGGCGAACATACGGGACACTGTCCAGCTGTGCCAAGGGAGTCGTCTACAAGGGCAGGCTGTAGGGCCCATGGGTGGGACCCTGCTGTACATGGTGCCAGAGTGCATCCTGCACTTTCAGGATGCCTCTCCCTCAACCAACATGTGGTCCCTGGGGGCCACCTACCTTGAGTTATTTACAAGGTCAACCCCATGGGCAATCCGAAAACAATGAGAGCTAGCTGCTCTCATGGCATCGACGACCCCACCACTTGCTCTCCTAAGTCTCAGTGAGAAGTACAACTTTTTGTGTTGACTGCTGAATTATGAGCCACAATCCCGACCCACCGCCTCAGAAGTAGTGGAATTCTTCAAAACAGGGCTTGGCCTGAATTTAGAGAGCTGTTATGGCTACAAGTGGTAAGGAGTGTTATTTTTGTAGTTGTTCCTGGTATGCCTCCAACTACACTTTCAGGCTTTTCGGTTAAGAATGGCTAAATCTTAATGTCTTTCATTTGTTATTTCTAAAGAAGAAACCTGTTAATAATGGCTTGATCCTAATGTCTCTCGTTTGTTATTTCCAAAGAAGAAATCTTACATGTGTACAAGTGTACCTTACAAGTTACTTGTGTAAATACACATATGGTTAATGATATTTCAATTCAAATAAAAAAAATGGAACACTAGAGTTGTGTTATTTATTTCTGTTTTATTCAGAAAATCCTATTGAACACGGTCTGAAAAACAACAGGAATCATAAAACATAACATCCCTGATTCAAATTCCCCCACTCCCTCCTGTTTTCACTCTCTGTCCCTCAACATAATTTTATATAAGTCGTTTGCCTCTGCAAATGTAGCGGGTGTTTTAGCTCCATTTCTGTTCATCCACATCATCAATTCATCCACCAACTTCATGTAAGCAGCCAGGCAGCCATTGACTGTTTGTGGAAACCAGACACCTTCCAGAATCATCCCACACAAACGTTGGAATTCTTCATTGGAGACCAGCAACTGCTCATCCATGTCACATATGAAGTGGTTGGCATAACAAAAGGAGATCTGGCTCCACTGGGCATAACATGTTGACAAACCCTGTAAGAAGGGGTTATTGATATTTTACAAGGTTTCCAATCATGCATACTGGATAAATCGTATCACTGCATTGCAAATTACAACACCAGGAGGTGGTGTGGTGTAGAGCACATCAGGCTTCCCAAAAGGACCAGACGCATGGTGCTGTTTTCTTATGTCATGTGTGTTCCAAAGTCGCTGTTCCAAATCCAGTTCCTCCTGAATTAGACGAAGGTGGGTGTACTGCAGGCAATTGCTATTTCAAAAGAAATGGAAATAAATATCTTAAGAAATTCATCTTTCCACCTTGGAAGATACTGTCTAAATTCCATTACCTCCCTCTAAGCCCAAAAAGGCAAGAACCAGCCATCATTTTTACAAAGACAACTTACATGTGTACAGGATTGTCCAGTTCAAGCAGGTCAGCCTCTATCATCCTCTAAGCATATAATGATAAAAACACAGAAAATGACTCTGATAACAACAGTTTATGATAGTAGTAAACTAAAAATCATGATTGCTAAGATTTAAGATGTTTCACCTTGTATTCAAAAGAGTTGGTTTATCATTCCTGAGCCACAAGGCTGGTTACTGGGCATTACATATGTAGGTTTTGTATTGGGGACCATTCAGACTATCAGCAAAAAAAGGTGCATTATGGATTTTTTCCACCAAGTACAAAAGAAAATTATGCATCACATGTTCAAGCTGTAAAGGAAAACTCTGATCTGGAACATTGTTATGGTGTAAAGAAGGTTTGTCCCTTAACAGAAAAATTGAAGCATTTCCATTTTGTGACAGGACGTGGCAAGTCTGTCTCTGCACAGACTGCGCATCTGATTTCTTTTTGATTGCACATTTACATTGTGTTGTGGTTTATCATCCCTGAGCCACAAGGCTTCAAATTTTTACTTTAGAGTTTCGAGGCTGTTTCACCAGAAATAACTTAAATATTGTTCTTCTAAAAGAGAAAGTTTATGTATTTTCAGTTTGGAGTATCTGGAAATGTGAGAAATGATTAAAAAGCACAAGAGTTGACCATTGTATCGTCACATCTAAACATGAAGCCACATATTCTGGAGATGATGTTTGCCCTTATGTTATAGATTGTTATAGGCGTAGCTACTCATTAATATTCATCTTTAATATTTATCTTTTTTCATGCCCATTTGGCAAGAAGTATTTGTTTGATCTTGTAACAGCTTCAAATGTGCTGCTGTAGGTTGTGTCCGCATAACTTGAGTGTTAAGACAGACGGACATGTTGAGGTAAATGTTAGTTGGTGATGATTGAGATGGGGAAAAACACAGTTAAATCCCTCTGTTGTTGTGATACAACTCCAGTTCTTGTGGAGAATTTTGAAGAATTGTGTGTGTGTGTGTTGGGGGGGGGGTGGGGGTGGGGGGGGGGGGGTTATTACTTGCAACATGAATAAGTAAGTGCAGATGTTTTCTCACAGATGTTCCGTGAGAAAATTGTTTTAAAAGTAAAGTTTTCCTGTTTTGTGAGAAATTACTAAAAAAAATTAGTAAGTCATTGGTAAATTTGCAATTATCTCCTATAAATGTTTTCAATTATATTTACTGAGTTTCTTTAATGTTTTATACTCAGGTTTTTCATATGATTAACACAGCATTTCAGTTACATTTACTTAATTTATGTGATATTTAAGCCAAGTCAATTCATTCAGACATACTTAAAAAATCTTTAAATTACTCATGATTCATGTTTTGCTTTAACTGACTTGAGAGCTTTCAAATCAACTCAATATCTTTGAGTGTAAAAATGTTTCACTAATTGTATTAAGTAATATGCAATATTACTTTTTAGAGTGCAGTAGTCAAACCAGCTGCATTTTCCGCTCTGATCTGTGACACTGGGAGACCAAAAAGCCCATTACTGTACAACCCGTTCTCATTCCCAACACGTAAAATACCGACGCTTTGTCACGCCCCTTGGCGTATGATACCAACGTAAAAGGGACCCTTCAACGTGTATGAAACGCTCTGGGTTGTCCATTGACTCCAGTATAATCCGTTTGCGCTGGTAAAGAGACGCTCAGGAGAAGCTCCAGCCCCATCCTCTCAATATAAACCCGACCACCTAATAAAATAAATTTTATTCTATGTTTGGATTAGGAAAGGCCTACATACCAGATGGCTCGACCACTGACGATTTGTGAGCTACAATCTGATTGGACAACCGAGGACCCTCTGCCTGGAAGTGTTTTTCTAACTATGTTAAAGATTTC
This sequence comes from Larimichthys crocea, assembly GCF_000972845.2. Taxonomy (NCBI): domain Eukaryota; kingdom Metazoa; phylum Chordata; class Actinopteri; family Sciaenidae; genus Larimichthys; species Larimichthys crocea. The sequence goes on along the minus strand of NC_040027.1, from coordinate 3,900,944 downwards.
TTTTAATAATATCATCAACGTTTCTCAGCACAAACAGTGTGTGTCACCATTGATTATGACTGATAAAATAAAAAGTAAATCTCCTTCTCTGTTTAATGTGCTTTTTATAATGTTCTGTTTTTAGACAGAGCTTGTTATCAACAGACCTTTTGAGAAGGAAAAAATGAATTTCCGTGTTCAGTTTTCGCTGGAGCTGTACTGTGTATATATTCATATACAGTAACAATTTTATTTATGGAAAGCTTTCTGGGCTGCTCAAAGGATCACAAAAGCACCATGCAGCACACTCACCAGTTTGAGTGTGAGTTTTGTTCAGTGTTTTGTTGAAGAAATCATCAAAGTCTAATTGACATATTTGATAGGGTGTGTTTTATTAAAAAGCATGCCGTCACACTGGTAAATTGACAGTCACAGAACATATCTGAGCCACCTCAAGCTGACCCCAAGGTCAAGGCCATATCCCCTGATAACTCATCAATGCTTTGAGAAAGGGGCCTGAAATCTGCACCTGCACATTGGGACAACATGGTCGACCACGGTGTCGAGTTTCAGACCCATGCGCCCTTCGGGAGGGTCAGAAGTCAGCCGTTCTGTACTTAACGAGGCCTAGTAGTTCAGGCTTAAAAACACCTGTTGGTTTGTGAATAACTCATCAGCGCTTTGAGGCAGGAGGCTGAAATCTGAGTATGTGTATCAGGACGCAGGGTCTGATCAGGGCCCCTATTTTCACCCCCGTACCCCCTTTGGAAAGGTCAGAGTTCACCCGTTCTGGACACCTTTTTGGGAATAAATTGACAATGCTTTGAGGTAGGAGGCTGAAATTTGACTATGTCGTACGCCGTGGAGCCTTCTGCTGGGATTTATTCTGTCACAATCCCATCACTGTAGAGCTAGTTAGCTTTCTAGAAGGTCTACAGAGTTGGGACTTTGGGAGCCTGACCCAGACCTCCATTTAGAATAGCACAGTGGGTTTCATGCAGTTTGGTGCATTTTTGTGGCAGCAGCGAGGGCGCAGATTTGTGTAACGGCGTCCTTTCTCGGCCCCGCCCATCAAAAAGTACTGGGCCGACGTGGACCAGACCAACATCTATCCGCTTGTCTCATGCCCCTGAACAACATACTAAAATTTCAGACCCGTGCGACTTGTAGAAACACATGTCCTCCAAAACCTCCACGCAGGTCAGAGGGTATAAGACTGCATGATTCTGACAGGACCCCAATGCTCAGGAATCCAGACGGGGCAAAAAAAATTCTACTGGACTTGTGGATTTTTTTTCCCCGGTTCATTATTCAGGGCCCCTGGGGGATCCTCTGTTCCAAATCTGGGGCCCCTGGGGTCAAAGACATGAAAAAAGACATGTTTTTTTAGTGAGTCCCCCAAATCTGACCCTCTTCTTTTCCGGTCACTATCTCCTGATAACTCATCCTAGCTTTGAGGCAGGGGGCTGAAATTTGAGTATGCGTATCAGGACGTGGGCCACAATCACTGTGCCGAGTTTCGTACCCGTGGCCCCTTGGGAAGGGTCAGAGGTCAGCCGTTCTGTACTCAATGAGGCCTACTACCTACCTTTTTGGGATTAACTTATCAATGCTTTAAGGCAGGGGTCTGAAATTTGAGTATAGATCAATATATATCAATAGACTTCCTAAACTGATATTTTACTACCCTACTTATACTGTGTACTTACACAGCCAAATATTTAATTGTCCTATTTTGATTCTATTATTTTTTTTCCGTGTGTGTGTGTATGTGTGTAATGAGAAGTAGACCACAATAGTGAGATATCGAGAGCTGTGAACACATTACGTGAGATATTATTGATCTATTGGATTCATAGATGTTTTATGTACTTAAGCCAGTTATAGAGTGAAACAGAGACTGACACTGACTGAAATGTGTATTCAATATTTTATTCTGAACTTTTATGATGAACTTTAACTTTATTTCTATTGTGAATTTCAACATGTTGAACTTTGAACTGGGAACTTGTGGTGCCAACTCTGCAACCTGTGGTGGGCTGTTTTACAGATAAGCTTGCGCAGGTTCCCATGTGTCATCCCACACTTTGCCACTGTCAGGAAAAGAAAACAACAATAACAACAACAACAACACACACACACAATATAGGTTAAAAGGATAAGTTAGGTTGTGACTTATAAGAATGTCTAGGTTGAAATATCTTCTATATTCATGTCATGCTTTATACAATTTCATTTTTATCCAAATTAGTCAAATCAAATCAAATACTACTACTAGGCCTCGTTAAGTACAGAACGGCTGACCTCTGACCCTTCCCAAGGGGCCACGGGTACGAAACTCGGCACCGTGGTCGACCATGCTGTCCCAATGCGCAGGTGCAGATTTCAGGCCCCTATCTCAAAGCGTTGATGAGTTATCAGGGGATATGGCCTTGACCTTGGGGTCAGCTTGAGGTGGCTCAGATATGTTCTGTGACTGTCAATTTACCAGTGTGACGGCATGCTTTTTAATAAAACACACCCTATCAAATATGTCAATTCGACTTTGATGATTTCTTCGACAAAACACTGAACAAAACTCACATGGTGAGTGTGCTGCATGGTGCTTTTGTGATCCTTTGAGCAGCCCAGAAAGCTTTCCATGAATAAAATTGTTACTGTATATGAATATATACACAGTACAGCTCCAGCGCAAACTGCACACAGGAAATTTCATTTTTCCTTCTCAAAAGGTCTGTTGATAACAAGCTCTGTCTAAAAACAGACATTATAAAAAGCACATTAAACAGAGAAGTGATTAACTTTTTATTTTATCAGTCATAATATCAATGGTGACACACACAGTGTTTGTGCTGAGAAACGTTGATGATATTATTAAAAGAAATCTTTAACAACACGAGAAAAACACTTCCGGGCAGAGGGTCCTCGGTTGTCCAATCAGATTGTAGCTCGCAAATCGTCAGTGGTCGAGCATTCTGGGTAGTGTAGGCCTTTCCGCTATCCAAAACATAGGAATAAAAGTTTATTTCTCAGGCTAGAAGGAGAAAAAAAACATACTGAGGGCCACAACATGAAGCTATTTTATTGTTGAATTATCAGTGACACTTTGGCGTGTTTGTGCTGAGAAACGTTGATGATATTATTAAAAGAAATCTTTAACAACACGAGAAAAACACTTCCGGGCAGAGGGTCCTCGGTTGTCCAATCAGATTGTAGCTCGCAAATCGTCAGTGGTCGAGCATTCTGGGTAGTGTAGGCCTTTCCGCTATCCAAAACATAGGAATAAAAGTTTATTTCTCAGGCTAGAAGGAGAAAAAAAAACATACTGAGGGCCACAACATGAAGCTATTTTATTGTTGAATTATCAGTGACACTTTGGCGTGTTTGTGCTGAGAAACGTTGATGATATCAATAAAAGAAATCCTTGACATAGTGAGAAAAACAGTTCCGGGCAGAGGGTCCTCGGTTGTCCAATCAGATTGTAGCTTGCAGCGTCTGTGGTCGGGTTATTATTGGAGTGAATGGACGGCTGGAGCTCTGCTCTGAGCGTCTCTTACCAGCGCAAACGGATTATACTGGAGTCAATGGACAACCCAGAGCGTTTCATACAGACGCGGAAGGGTACCTTTTACGTTGGTATCATACGCCAAGGGGCGTGACAAAGCGTCGGTATTTTACGCGTTGGGAATGAGAACGGGTTGTACTGTAAGTGCAAACAAAAGGTTGAGCAATGCAGTGTGTAAGCTACGTCATCTCCAGGTAGAACAACTGTAAAAAAGTTCTGTGAGAGAAGCGCCATCTCCTGGTCATACCCTGTAATTAAACAAGTAGGTGGAGTTACAGTAAAAACTAGACACGCCCAGGAGAAGGAGGGGGGGTCACTGCGGCCACGGAACTTGGCAGGCAGTTGGCTGGAAGTCAGTTGACATTTAGCTGGCTTTCAGCTTGAACAGGAACTTTTGAGTTGCTACTACTGTAAAAAACATTACTAGTAAGACACAGTCGTTCTACTAGTGTGCCATAGTAGTTCTACTAGTGCACAAAATCGTCTTACTAGTGAAGACAAAAAGCTTACTACATGGAACTTAAGTCCGATATCAAGGATATTAAATAAATGGTTTTCCATAAACCAGTTTGTAATTCACCTGAGCACTGTTAATAGCTATTACTATACTTAATTCATTTTAGGCATAAGTATAGGCTTACAAGCAACACTATACTGACGAAGTCCCAGACTTCTCCAACGTCTTTTTGTTTACTCAGGCCTGAGGGATCAAGTTTTACAATTGTTGTTCCAAAGACATTACCCTCCAAGTCTATGACTGTGGTACCTCTCTCCACACTCCTAACTGAACTGAGGTATCTGGCCAATAATCAAAATTTAACTTACTCTTTTTTTTCCCCGAATCCTGTGAGTCAGTCTCCTTTTTTTTTGTGGTTGGCCCCGTCACTATTTCCTCTCTCAGCTGGTCCTGGCCTACGCCAAAACGTAGTTTTAAGAACCTCGTGGCGGAGGTCAGTCTATACACCTGCAGGTTTTTTCCAGTGCTGTTGCTTCCAGAGGAGAACAGATATTTTCTGTTTCTTTTTCTGTCTCTTATTTTCACCTGCTGTGTTGGAGGGGGGCGGAGGCGGAGCTGACCCACTTCTGGCAAGGGCAGTGAGGCACCCCTGGTCTCAATCATCACCTGATTCAACCTCGCCATAAAACTGGCTCTGACTTCACTCCTGTGTCAGATAATTCCATCTAATCGGAAGAGCCAGAAGAAAGTCTCAAGTGAAATTACTCTTGTGAATTCTAGTGAATGAGCTGTGCTTTAATTCTAACGTTGCCTTTTTTCTGTGTTTTATTCTGTGGACCTGCCTCCTGGCACCAGCTGCGGACACTTTTTTTTTTTTTTAATATGGGCGTGGACAGGGAGGTGTTTGGCACTTCTGCATGTGCGCTCAATTCCACGTTGAGTGGGATGTACACAAGAAACATGCTTGGATCCATGCATACGCACGCTTTGATACATCTGAATTTTTTTGTGCGTATGACAGTTTCTGGGTTTCGGCATATGCCAAGTTTCATGCAAGTATTTGTACATGAGACCCCTGGGTTCCATAATGCAATAAAGGATTTAGAATTTTTTGTTTCAATTGATGATGAGTTGTTAATAACTCATCATCACTTGTGTCTATAGTGATGTATCCACCTGTCCTTGATACAGCAGTCTTCAAGTTTTTTTTGGTACTTGAAATCAACCCGTTCCTTCAAACAGTTTTTGAAATGTCAGCCTTTAACCTTCCTCTTGTGTTAGGGTTGGCACCGACCCGTTTTAGATTTTAAATGCATAAAAGAATCAAGGCTTTTTGACTTTGTCAGGAACCTTGATTTCAACAAAATAAAAAAAATATATTTAAAAAATCACTACATTATAAAAAGCTCTGGTTGAAATTATGTCATTTGTGGTGTTAGGGTTGGTTTCGACCCGGTTATAAAAATAACATTATAAAGCAATAATTAGAGCCAAAATTGAAATCGTAAGTGCACTGTCAGCCAACATACTGACAGCCACCTCCTCTCCCAATCATGTGAAAAAAAAAAAAAACGGGCATGTACAGACATGTGAAGTCACTTCACTTATTTGACTTGCAGAGGGCACATCTCCAATTATGGAGCATGCAAAAATGAGATTTACGGACGACATTTTTAGAGAAAATGAGGGAGAAGACACAGAACAGCATAGCGATGCAGAGGAGCAAGTGTCTGAGGAAGAGGACAATGTGGAGTACCATCCAGAAGACACAGACACATCGGAGTCTGATGAGGAGGTCACTGGTGTTAAGGCTGCTCCTGCTGAAGGATTCACTTTATCAAAATAACCCCTGGTATCACAAGATTTGCTGTGACCAGAGTCACTGACATAAAAACATGTTTTGAGCTATTTATGCCATTGTCAATAAAGAGAGTCATCATTGCTATGACAAACCTGGAGGGAAAAAAAGTCCATGGTGACATCTGGAAACACATTGATGAGGAATACCTTGATGCTTTCATTGGTGTTCTTCTTCTTGCTGGAGTGTACAGATCCTGCAATAAGGTGTCTGGGACGCATCGACAGGCAGAAATATTTTCCGGGCAACAATGTCACTTCAGACCATTCAAATGACATCAAGAGTCCTCAGATTTGACAACAGAGAGACCAGAGCAAGATCTGACAAGCTTGCTCCCATCAGGGATGTCTGAGAGAAATGGGTGCAGCTCCTCCCGCTGATGTTCAACCCAGGTCCAGAGGTGAGAGTGGATGATCTTGTCCCTTTCCGGGGAAAATGCCCCTTTCGGCAATACATACCCAGTAAGCCAGGGAAGTACGGCATAAAAATCTGGGCAGCCTGCGATGCAAAAACGAGCTACGCCTGGAATCTACAGATTTACACAGGCTAAGGTGCGAGTGGCATCCTGAGAAAAAACAGGGAAAACCGTGGTCCTCGACACGACCACTGGACTGCAGGGTCACAATATCACTTGTGACAATTTCTTTATCAGCTATGACCTTGGACAAGACCTTCTCAAGAGGGAAGTTACCATAGTGGGCACAGTGAAGAAAAATAAACCTGAGTTGCCTGCTGAAATCTTGCAGGTGAAGGACAGGGCTCCACTTTCCTCAAATTTTACTTTTACAGACACTACCACTGTTGTCTCATATTGTCCAAAAAGAAAACGGAATGTGATACTTCTGTCTACTCTTCACAAAGATGCAGCTGTGCCATCAGGAAGTGACAAAAAGCCCACAATTATCCTTGACTATAACAAAAACAAAGGAGGAGTGGACAACCTGGACAAGCTGGGATGGTAACAGAAAGCTAACACAGGAGGAAGGTTAAAGTGCACCAAAAATGTGCTCCATATAATGCAATAGATGAGAATCTGGAATAATTTGGCTACTTAATAACTCATCGATACTTCTATCTAGAGTTTTGCATCCACCTGTCCCAACAGACCAGTCTTCAAGCTTTTAATGGTACTTGGAATCATTCCTTTCCTTTTATAGAGTATATGCTAGAGTGACGCAGCCACCTCTTTGTGATACAGCAATTTACATCGCTGCATCACTCTAGCTTCATGTAAATGATAAATACGTTGCCCATGTGTTTAGCAGAAAACATATTTCAGGTCTGTATACTGCTGCAATTTGCCTTCTTTAAAAACTTAACAAAAGAATATTTATTTTCCTGGGTTTTATTCACACCTTGAAAGTTATTTTAGCAGTACACCTGGAAAAAGTTTTTATTGTTTAAATGTGCTCCGTTTTCCCCTGCGTTAACATTTTTTAACACTTGTCTTTATTAACCACTCTATATGCACTGGTCTAACAGGATCTTCATTACCTGGATGGCAGGATGGTAAGTGTATCAGTAAGCGGTGTAATTTAGTTTGCTGAGGATACAGAACTTTAATGTGCTATTTGAAATCATCAACAGAGTAAGAAACTGTGTGCATTGTGTTTCCACAACTTTAGTAATCTAAAGCAACACCTTAAAGTGTCCCACACAATTGCAAACAAAGAGGAGTTCCAGCTTCTCATGAGATATGAGAATTCACGGTTAGATCAAGAGATGTTATTTGCACCAATTTCCTGAACACTGTTTTTCCATTTCCCACAACAGAACAACCAAATCCTTGGGATGTGAAGGAAGGAAATCTCGTTGGCCTTGACAAGCATTTGCAAGCAGCACACGGAATTTTTTTTAGCAGAGGTAGGCATAGTCAATTTGAGGCAATAAATCTGCAAAATAAGTCTGCAAAATCTTTTGTAAATGTAATGTTTTGTCCTTCTAATACTACTTCAATGCTATCTTTATAAAATTGTTAGCAAGGAGCGAGAACTGATCATAAAGCAGTGTAGATAACTATATACAAATTAAACGTCAGCTTCTTCTGTATATTTTGTTATGGCTTTCTGTGTAACAACCAAAAAATAAATAAATAAATAAATAAAATATATATAATTATATATCTATATATATATATATATATATACACATACATACACACACACACACACACACACACACACACACACACACATATATATATATATATATTTTGATGGTATGTATGGTGTGCTGGTCGGCCCGGACAGTTTGGAAGCCATCGACGGAGACGTTCTGGTCCGTAGTGTCCCTGTGCAGCCATGTCTCTGTGAAGCACATCAGACTGCATTCCATGCTCTGCGTGGCTCCGCGTTAGCGCCGTTAGCGCGTCCATTTGTTGCTAAGAGACCGCACATTGCCCATAACAACAGAGGGGAGACATGGCTTAATTCTTCTCCTGGTCTTGCTTCTATGCTGGCCGGCATTAGTGCGATCAGCTGTTCCCTGGAGTAAACAAAGGCAGCATGTCCAGGTGGAAGCGGGATTTAAAAAACAACACGGCGAAAAAAGATGAGAAAAATATGACAAAAAGTACAAAAACTCTCTAAAAACAACCTTGTGAGAGAGGGCAGGACTCCACAGAGTTACAGTGAAGAAAACAAAAACGAACAAAAGAGAAAAAAAGCCAAAAGGTCAAAAAGTGACCTCAAAGGCTGGAGGAGGGTAACAGGCAGCATGCAGCCTTCGTGCATGCACACTAGAACGTTATATACGATATATATACAATGTACCACAAGAACAGGATCACAATTACACCGTGTCCTCCTCCAGTGTCCTTCCTCAAAATACTGGTCAGCCACTTCCTTCCACCTCTGTTTCTGAGGCCCAAAACTCCTCTCCCAGTCACCAAATCCCTTCCACCACCCTGTGTGGGTCCATGCCTCCCCCGTCATGTGAGAGCGTGCTTTCCTCAGTAAACCTACCAGGGCACTTGAGTGGCAACAGTCCACACTCGACTGGTTCAATGTCATGGGACTGCAAATGCATCTGTGAGCAGTTTGATTCCAGGACTGTTTGATGGCATTGCAACAACGGACATCCACCTCGCTAAAAGCACCACTGTCTGCTCAAAAGAGGAAGCACGTTGTCAAGTTTAAGAAGGGCAAGCATGGTAAGTTATTCTTTCCTTTCCAATTACAATTTGGCGGCTAGAGGAGAAATAAATACAGTTAGTTGTTTCCTTCCCTTTCACCTTTGTTTTTTGGGAATTGTACAACCAGTTTTTACTGTTTTTATAATGCAGAAAAGATTATTGAAGACTTTCAAGTTTTGCTTGAAGCCACGGACGGGAAGGAAGGACAGAGACAATGCAAAGCAGTCATCCAGCCATGCTCTCCGTTTTTGCCTCTACATGGCCACTGGCCTACCTTTCAAGATGGTCTCCAGTGACCTAAGTTTCCTGAACCAAATGGACAAGTTGCATGGGTACGTATTTTTATTTTATATTTTTTTTTGGCCCAGAAATATTATCTTTTGTTGTAAGTAGGCCCAAATTACTCCCCAAATCTTATCTATGAATGTTGATTTTGTAAAATCGATGAAAATTGGGAATATGGAATGTCAAATGTGGTGGTGGAATTGGAAGTAAGAGTTGCTTGTAACTGCTTACCTTTTCCCATAGTTGGCGAACATACCTGGTCCAGAAGGGCTACACACCCTCAACAATGAAAAAAATTAAGACCAACGTGATTATATTTTTCAAGCACATTAAAAACTCCTTCCTGTGCCAAAGTAAGTTTAAAAATAATGAATTTCAAAAGATTCTGTATGAGGTGAAGAGGATCCAAACAGAGGTTCCAAGAACACTGGTTGTCCACCGGCAAAAAGGGTTGCGTCGTAAATCAGGTAAATTTTATCAAGGTCTTCTTCATCATGCTATATAAAGAAATTTGAAATTGGATACTCGAGTGTGGTGTATGTCACACTGTTTTCTCAGATGGTCAGCTTAATCAAGAAACCGCTTTCATGACAGCTACGAGGGGAAATATTCCTAAACTGGTAAGTAGACTTGGTTATTCATGCTGTATTCCTTGTTTTTCGATAGCTTACATTCATAACTATCAGTTTTTTTCGTGGTGTTTTGTAGAACAATTAGACAACAGTGGAACACAGAATAATGGGCAGCTCATGGGGTACATCATGGGCTACCTGTACATCCTCACCGGACACCAATCAATTGTCTTCACCAACATGACAAAGGAAAATGTGATCAACTGTGAGAGTTGGAATGATGGCAAGAGATTCCTAGTTCTGGTAAGTACCCTTTATTGTTTTGGTGGTGTTATTTACCATAGGCTGGACTTTGGAACCTGGAATATATGTAGTCCCTTCCTGGTTAGTTTCTTCTCAAGGAGTGACCCCATCTTTAGTGGGCACATCCAGTGAAAGTTGAAGGGTTAGAAGAGCAGTTTCTCATCAAATAATTTTTCTACATCAAAGTTTTTAAAGTTCAAAAATAAAAATGTCTGCAAACATTTTAAATTAAACTACAGATCAATTCTGGTGGTAAAATAATAGTGACACTAAAATTTTTTTTGTTTTTTTATTACTGAGGATGGGATTTGGGTTGTAAACATATCACTCAGAAGAACAACTAACCTTTATATTTTACCGATGAAAGCTTGTAGATTGCCGTATCACATACAGGTGAATGCATGATTTTAGGTAAAAGCAATGATGGGTTCTAAAATGACCAGGGGCCTTATGTAGAAAGGTTGCGTACGCACAAAAAAGTAGTGTATGTCCTTTTCCACGCTCACGTTCAGATGTATCAAACGTGAAATGATCGTAGAAATGTGCGTGCCCCACGCCAACTTCATAGCTGTCGTACGCACGTATCTACAGCTATTGGTCGTTAGGCGACACTTAGAGGTGACGCTGGGAAACTGTTTATAATGTGAAAACAAGTAGTCAGAGTGATGTGCACATCAGAGACACACTTATGAACAATTAACACACCCACGTATTTGCAATTATATGGGTGAATATAAAAGCATGCGCAATGTGATGAAGGAAATGGTATTAACAATGGCAGCGTTAGCGTTGTTAGAGGACCTTGCAAACGGTGCAATCCGATGTGAGCGAGTATTTAAGGGATGCAAGGATTTACTTGCAAATGATGATAATTGGGTCATAAGCCGATTTTGTTTACCAAGGCCAGTGTTACTGGAGCTGGGGTTCCTGGCAACAGGGGCATTACAGCGGGAGCTGGCCGATCGGTCAGGAGTGTGCCAGTCAACCTTGAGCCGAGTTATGTCAGCTGTGTGGTACGGAATCATCCGAATGTCATCCAGGTACATCAAATTCCCATACAATGCTGTTGAACAGGCCGACATTAAAGCGCAGTTTGCAGCGAGAGCCGGTTTCCCTAATGTAATCAGAGCTATTGACACACATAGCTATAAAAGCGCCATCACAGGATGAATTTGTTTATGTTAGTAGGAAACATTTTCATTCCATCAATGTTCAAATCATATGTAATGATCATATGTGCGCAAATGCAGCAAACATTGTGGCAAGGTGGCCTGGTTCAACACACGACTCACTCATTATGACTAACAGCATGGTTGGGAACAGGTTGGAGGCTGGCACGGTGCGCGAAGGGTGGCTTCTGGGCAAGTAAAGAGTTTATTCTCATGCGTTGCATGTGGGACAATTAAAAGAATAAACACATCTTTTTGTTGGTCATATTTATCCCTGTTGATAGGGTACCAAACAGAATCTCCACTTCATTCACTAGAATCTCTAGCTCAGACTCTGTGAAATTCCTTTTCTTTCCTTTTTTCATCGCGTTATCTGATCGGACAAAAAGGTGAATCTCAGGTCCAGGGCCTATTTAAATACATTTGCATATGAAAATGGGGGCGTGGACAGGGAAGAGTTGCATGTGCGCTCAATTCCATGTGGATTGGGTTGTACAAAAGAAACGTGCTTGGAACCATGCGTACACACACTTTGATACATCTGAATATTTTTGTGCGTACGACAGTTTCTGGGTTTTGGCGTACTCCAAGTTTCATATGGAAATCCATGCATTCCAAGTATTCGTACATGAGGCCCCAGGTGATTCCAAATTCTCACCTATTTCATTATATGTATGACATTTTGGGTGTACTTCAAAGGCTGATATTTGAAAAACAGATTGAGAGAACGGGCTGATTCTAGGTATCAATGTAAGTTTGTAGTTTGCTGTATTAAAAACAGGTGGCTGCATTATTACATTCTTGCAATGTTCAGTTATTAAGGGACTAATTGATTCCAATTTCTCATCAATTGAGTGGGCCATAATTTTGGGATCACTTAGGATGATATATTTAAGATATATTTAAGGAGAGAGCAGTTTGAGTCCAAATACCATTTGTAGATGTAATAAATGCTGTATTAAAAACAGTTGGCTGCATCACCCGAGCTACAAATCACCAGTCATTGTTGATTTGTTTTACTTAATTTAAGTGCACCTACTAAGACAATTCTTAATTTTCTCAATTTTATTTCTCAAGGTGGATGACCACAAAATCGTGTGGTCATTTGGTCAGGCTGCATAAAATGGAATTTAGGTAACTGGAAAACCTGACCAACTGCAAGTGCTGTCCTCAACGTCAGGCCAGTGATTATGTTTTCCACACAACATTTGGATAACAGATTGGACAGGCTTGGAACTTCCTCAATCTTGCAAAGGGCACAATCAGCTTTAACAAGATCTGGAGCATTGTCTCTACTCAGGTAAGTTGACTTGATGCAAGTTGGAATCTGGATGGATTTTGAAGTTGTAATTGTTAATGTTTGATTTCTTTGTTGGGGTGTCCAGGCCGACCAATATTTCTCTGAAAAGGAGAGAAAACAGGTGGCCAAAGCCATGTGCCATGACCCCAGCACGGCAGAGAGATTTTGTGTGGCTTTGCCCAACAAAGTCACAGGATATGAGACAAGGAGGCTGAGAATAAAATCAGTAATTCCATAGTTTGGATCTCTTTAATTATGACTTTCCACTGATTAACTGTGGGAGGTTCTGTATTGAGCCATCTCCTTGTTATAGCCTTTTTACTTGCTGCCATGAAGATTTTTAAGAGGTATCTGTCTTTCTTTGGTAGTTCAATGTCAATATTAGCCAGATAGAATGACAGACAAGTAAAATTAAAATTATACTGCAGGACCTCCCTAGTTATGCCCTCAACCCCTTCCCAGAAAGATTTAAGATTCGGACAGCTCCAGAATATGTGTGTATGATCTGCTTCGCTGTGTCCACATCCTCTCCAGCATATAGATTGCAGTCCTATCTGTTTAGACTTTTGCTTTGGTGTAATAAAAAATCTCATGCAATTTTTCCAGGAGAAATCTCTCTCTCTCTCTGAGGCTGTAGTGGTGATTTGTGTATCAATTATATTTGTCCAGTCTTCAGAAGTAACTACAGTTTCCAATTCTTTTTCCCATTTTGTCTTAATGTAGTTTGTTGAGTTCAACTATATGTCCATATAGTTCTCCAATGATCTTTCTGGGAAGTTTTGCATTATATGCTTTAATAACCATTTTGGTAATACTTGATATATTTTCCTGTATGAGTCCTTTAATGTTCTTATCAAAGTAGTGTCTGAGTTGAAGGTACCTATAGAAATCCTGTCGAGCAAGACCATATCTATCTGAAATGGATTTGAAGTCCATGAAATCCTGGTTTTCGATTAGCAGACACAGTGTGGAGAGACATCTTTTTCTCGCCCATTGAATGAAGCCTCCATCACTCATACCTGGTTTGACATCTGGGTCGAGGGTTGGCCACGTTAAAATTTGAATTTCTTTCTGAATATTGAGTTGGTTCACCAGGCCAAACCAGATTTCTATAGAAAATTGAACCCACTGGCTCTGGATGTCATATTGTTTAGCCAACATTGGGCTCCCTAATAAACTCTGTATAGGTCTGTCTAACAGAGATAACTCCACCTCTTTACATTTTGCCAAGTAGCCTTTATTGCACCAGAGTATCAGTGGTCTCACCTGTGCTGCTAAGTAGTAATCTTTGAGTCTTGGTAAGCCCATCCCCCCATTACACTTTGGCAGCTGTAAGGTTTTATATCTCACCCTAGGGGCTTTGCCATTCCAGATAAAACGGGATCTGTCTAGATCGTCCTTTATCTGGGAATTAATACCTACATAATTTTCCAAGAATAACTGTGTGAAGTCCTTTGTTAATTTAACACCCAGGTATTTAATAGAGGTAGAGTCCCAGTTGAACTTGTACTAATTTTTAAGGGCTAATGATGGCACAAAGTTGAATGTCAAGGCTTGTGTTTTACTAACATTAAGGGTGTAGCCTGACAGGTTCTATACATCTGCAATAGATCCCTTAGTCTTGGTATCCCTGACACTGGATTCTTTAGGCTGACCAGGACGTCATCTGCATAAAGACATATTTTGTGTTCTGTATCTTTTATTGTGATGCCCTCCAGGTTGGAATTCTGTTCTTAGGGCTTGAGCAAGAGGTTCAATGAAAAGGTTAAAGAGCACAGGGCTGACTGGGCAGCCCTGACGACAGCCGCGATGCAAGTAAATAGATCCTGACAGGCTTCCGTTTACCTTAATTCTGGCTATTGGAGACGTATATGGTGTTTTGATGCCTTTAATAAATTTCTCGTGAAAGCCAAATTTTTCCATAACTGTATAAAGAGATTCCCACCCCACCGAATCAAATGCTTTCTCTGCATCCAAACTAAGTAAGATAGCTCCGATTTTATCCTTTTACCCCTTATATGTTCAGTAATGTGGAGGGTCCTCCGTATATTGTCTTGGGTTTGTCTACCTTTAATAAACCTGGTTTGATCTTTATCAATCAGAGAAGGTATGACTTCCTCCATTCTTTTGGTTAAAATAGCTGCATATAATTTGTAATCTTGGTTTAGAACACTGATAGGTCTGTAGGATCCGCATTCCTTCAGGTCCTTACCCTCTTTTGGAATCACTGAAATGACTCCTTCTATCAAGGTGTAATTGAAGCTTTTATGTAGTATTGGAGATCACCTTATCAATTTCTTCAGCAGATATTTCTTTTATTAATTTTTCATTTTGCAATTTACCCAGGGAGGGAAGGTCCAGTTGGCACAGGAACTCTTCTACTTTATCGGGGTCATACGGTGTAGGTTGGGTATACAGGGTCTGGTAAAATTTTTCAAATGCTTTTTGTATCTCTTCTGGTTTACATGTAACTGTTTTTGTGGTAGGGTCCCTAATCTTGTAAACCGTATTTTCTAATTGCTGTTTTCGCAGCCTCCAGGCTAGCAGCTTGGATGCTTTGCAGCCTGCCTCGTAACATCTCTGTTTTGTAAACCTGAGATTTTTCTCTACTTCATCACAGTAAATCTTGTCTATTTCTTGTTTGAGTGGTCTCATCTGTGTGAGTAATTGTGGATCTTTGCTCTTAATATGTTGTCACTGACTTGGTCCATCGCCACAATCCATCCCGCAGCCTCCGTTCATCTGATGCAAACCTCCTGACTCCTCCATCTAGGACCAAGCACCGAACCTGGGGCGACAGAGCCTTCTCTGCAGCTGCCCCCTCCCTCTGGAACTCTCTCCCCAAACACATCCGTGACTGTACTGACCTGCCCACCTTCAAATCACTAACAAAAACACACCTTTTTAAAATTGCTTTTAATGTTTAATGTCTAATGTGTTTTTAGTGCACTGTCTTATACTGTTTTGATGATTTAATGTTCTTCTCTGTAAAGTGTCTTTGAGTACCCTGAAAAGCGCTTTCAAATAAAATGTATTATTATTATCATTATTATTATTATTGTTCCAGTTCTGATAGCTGTTTCTGCAGGTTTGAGAGTTTCTGAGCTTTCATTTTTTTAATGAATGCAGATTCTGATATAATTTTCCCCCACAAGACTGCTTTGGCGGCGTCCCACAGCATCACTGGATTCACACTCCCATTGTCATTATAATCCAAATATGTTTTTAATTCTTTTTTTTTAAACTCGGGGCTATTTAACAAGCTTACATTTAATCTCCACGTTGTCATTTTAGGTCTAGTATCTAGATGTAGTTTTAGGTGGACACTTGAATGATCGGATATGTCTCTCTGGTTAATCTCACATTCCTTTAGCCTGTGCCTCTCTCAGCTATGCACAAATAGATAATCAGTTCTTGAATATGCATTGTGAAGGTTTGAGTAGAAAGTAAATTGTCTATCTTGATGGTAGAGATTCCTCCAAACATCTATAAGACCCATATCTTGAATTATTGTTTTAATCCATCTTTCAATGGGGGTGGTTTTCCTTTTTTGATTAGTTGTGTCCAATAGTGATGTGTCAGTGGCGAACGATCCGGTTCTAAGAGCCGGCTCTTTGAAGTGAACAATGGGAGCCGGCTCCTCATTGGGAGCTGATTTAGGGAGCCGTTTTCTTTTTCACTTGGGTGCCTCACTGTCTCGTCTCCCCGTGTGTCCTGCGTCTGCTCTGCAGATGCTGCAGAGCTGATGTGTTTTTTTTTTCCCCCCCTTCTGTGCCTCACTGTCTCCTCCCCCTGACACTCTCCCTCATGCCATGCCTGTTCTCACACATCTTGACCAATCACGTTTGGCTTTCAATTTAAAAAGTGGAGGGGAAAAAAATACAATAAACTTTTTTTTCTCCACTTTTTTGTGTGAAAGCTGTATATAAATGATCAAGATGTATAGCAGCATCCACGGCAGGGGTGACAAACACACAAACACAGTGGTCGTGGAGGACAAACACGACAGGAGGGAGCTGAGAGACATTATTTATTACATTATTGCATTATTTTGGGTGATAAATTAATTAAATAGTTAATACGTTTTATTTATATAGCACATTTTTACACCGCATGCACTGTCCAAAGTGCTTTACAATGTCAAAAATAAAATATAACATTTAAAAATATAAAATAATAATAACAGCAATAATAATAAAATAATAATAAAAATTAATTAATAAAACCAATTAATAAAATGTGAGGAGCCGTTTGGGAGCCGAAAGAGCCGACTCCTTATAGTATGCAGAGCCAAAAGAACCGGCTCTCCAAAAAGAGACGAAATTCCCATCACTAGTGTCCAACTCTGGGTTCAAAATTATGTTAAAGTCCCCTGCGCAGATTAAGACTCCGTCAGGCTGGAATGCTATTAAGTCGAATAATTTCTTGTAAAGTGTTTTGTTGCTGCCTGGGGGCGCATACACATTCAACAGGGTCACGTCCTTGTCATCTAATTTGCCCTTCACCATAATAAACCTGCCCTCCTTGTCATTGATCTCTGACTGGAGTTCAAAATAAACCTTATTAGGCATCAAAATAGCCACACCCCTCTTGCGTCCTGTTTTAAAGGATGAGTAATAAGTATGTCTAAAACCCTTCTTTATCTTTTCGTGTTCCTGATCTGTTAGATGGGTTTCTTGGCAGATTATAATTTGTGCCTTTTCCCTTGTTATTTTGGATATCACTTTACTTCTCTTAACAGGAGTCGACAAACCATTGACATTCAGGGTGATAACCTTAAATTCTTTGTTACTCAGCTATAGACCAACATTTTCCTAGACACTCACTCGCTTCCCCTGAGAACAACGGATCGTGAACAGTAAAAACAGAACAATCGCAACAGCAAAATGTGACAACGAACAAGAAATGGTCTTCCACAGAAGAGGTTTTTCCTGGACCTCTTATATAGGGGGATGTTTCAGCCGCTGAGTTGCGGGGCCCCCTCAAGTCATTTGCGTGGGTGGCTGTCATTCAAACACCACCAACCGACTGCCTTATTCTAAAATTAAAGTTATATAAAAGTCTTGGCCTATGGAAATCAACAAGTATATTGTATTATGATAAAGGACACTGCATGTGGAATAAATCTTTAAGGGGGGAGGGAGGTCTGAAGCAGCAATACTACTGGCATTATCAGAGTGGTATTCAGTGGGTCACCTACACACATTATAAGGAAGTGTGCTCAATTGTGCACTTAATCAAGTTACTTACTTAAAGTAATGCAGAAGTGCACTTTAATATGTATTATGAGTCACTGAGTTGTAACACATCATTTAAAAAAGAGGTGATGGAGTAGAAATTATTCAGATGGTCTGAGAGGCGCAGCCTACCGTCTATCCAATGACAAATAATAAGGATGGAAGTGTCACCAGGTGTTCAGGAAAGCTGATGTTGTGATGGGTCGATGTGGATTAACAGTCCTCGGCGTCTGTTTCGGTCTGTGGTTGAAATCCGCGGAGCTTGTCCCGAATCCTTTGTTGATATTCCCTGCCGTCTCTGCGCCAGGGACATTTCACCTGTTCCTGTGGTGTCTAGGCTGGGGGTTGGGCTCCAGGTGCTCTCATTACAGGGATGGGTGTGGTGCTGTGGAGCTGTCTGCACACACCTGAAGCTGATCATCATCTCGAGCAGTATTTAGAGGCTGGCCTCCTGCATGCTGCTGCCAGATTGTCACCGCGTCGTGGTAGATCAACTAGGCTCCTCATAAGACTTTGTAAACTGAGATTTATCTGAGTATTGACTTTTATTTCTGTCTCCAGACTCCAGCTCTTCGCCCTTCTCACCACCAGGCTTCTGCACCAGTCCGCCCCAGCCTAAACCCCTCGACGGCCTCTCCCTACCTCGTCCCCGGCTCAAGCTCCCCCCGTGAGCTCCCCTGCCCCTGCTGCCTTCCTGGCGCCCGTGACACCCCCCTGCCCCTTTTTCCCGTGGTCTAATAAACGGCTGCTTATTTGGCAAACTCTGCTCCTCTGCATTTTTGGGTCCACTACCAGCGAGACACCACAGTTCCTAGCTGAAGCGGGGCTGCCCCTTTGCTCGTAGGTCATCTCCGGCTTGATCCGCGTTGTCATATGTAACTGTCCCTGAGTCCAGGAAAACACGCATTTTAGTCATCGGTGTGCGGAACTTGATTCCCTTTTATTTCAGTACTTTCTTAATCGGCAGATATTCCCTCCTTTTGTCCATAACAGCTGTTGCATAATCGTGGTCAAAAAACACTCTATTCCCGTCCACCGTGATGCTTTTTTTCCACGCCGCGCTGATGATCCTCTCTTTAGTTGTGTATTTCAGGAATCTAACAATCGTTGATCTCGGGGGTCTGTTGTCAGCTCATTTGGGTCCGAGGGTTCTGTGTGCACGCTCAATTCCGAGTTCGTTTGAGCCGGAAGTCTCACCCAATTCAGTTTGAGATTGACAAAGCGGGTCATGGAGGTGCCCTCGGCTCCCTCCTTTATGCCGTAGATCCGTATGTTGTTGCGTCGGGAATGCCCTTCGAGTTCGGTTAGTTTGGATTTCAGTTGGAGTTCTCTGCATCTGGTTTAAAGTTTCATTCACTTCCATACTGAATGTTTCTACCTCTCCTACCCGTTGCTCGGCTTCCCCCAGTCTCCGTGACACCACTTCAATTTTTTTCACGGTCTCCGCCATCTTCAAATTAATTTCTGATCTCATTTCGACAAGTTGTTTTTTGATATCATCTTGAATATTTCTCCGAAATCTGAGAACTGTTTGGAGATATTGTTCTCCTGCTCAGTTGTAGCATTAGCCATGGCTTCACTTATAGCCTTACGGATGGAAGCTAATGAGACCGTCTCACCTAGCATAATCTCGTTGCCACCACCTACATTTTCCATGTCAGTTTCCTTTTTTTTGCTCCTCAACGACATACTTAGGCCATGATCGTCTCCCGCCAACATTAGTGTTACAGGTACCGGCCGGCACCATGTAGACAGCTTATATGCTCTCTCTGGAAATAGGAGAAATAAATAAGACAGGGCAAAGTCTGCGTCCGTTTTTCTATCTCGCTCAGCAGAAAGAGAAAGGATTTATTTAAACATTCATGAGTTAAATCCTCCTCTGTCATAAACATTCAATGTTCACTATGGCCTCAACACAACAACACAACTTCAAAATAACATACAATGTCTTCCCATCTTTCAGCAAATACTGAGTGAAAGTTTGTAACAAACTTATTAGCAGACATTAAAACATTCAGTGACATGTCAACATATTACACTACGTATTACACAGCATATTTAGCTTAATTTGGCTATTCCATGGAAATAGGAGAAATAAATGAGACAGGGCAAACTCTGCATCCGTTTTTCTATCTCGCTCAGCAGAAAAAGGAAAGCTGCAAAGCGAACCAAACTGAAGTAAAGTCAATTGGGGTTTCTGAAATGTCTTTCCCTCCTCCTCCAGGTGGAAGAGGAGTCTCTTCGTCCGGGGTTTCCAGACTCTCCTCCATTTCTTTCGCCAACTTAATATATTTTGACTTTCTTTTGATTGCATAGTACTTTTTAATAGATTTGCTCATCCTTTCCACTAAAACAAAACATTTGGAAGGTGAAAATGAGGAATGGACTGAAGGCTTCTTTGACTGCATTGAGAAGTCCAACTTCTTCTTGGACTTGTGACTTGGATCTGGAAAAGATGGGGGCTCATCCTCGGATGATTCGTAATTGGGTTCGGAAAACCCATGAAGCCTCTTGTTCCTTCTTTTCAATGTCGACTTCTCGCCAGAGGACAACGAGGAGCTTGACTCATGTGCGTCATCATAGATGCCTTCTCCATCATCTAAGCTTGTCTCCGATGTAGCCTCAGATTTCTCATCGCTGTCTTGCGAAGATTTCATAAAAGCCTCCTTGAGGGCTTTCATCCTGAGTTTTCTCATTTGATTTGCCATCTTTTTGTCTGGCAGAGCTTCATAATACCTTTCTGCTGTATTGGGGTCATGGCACATTGAATGAGCCACCTCCTTCCTCTCCTTCTCAGTGAGGTGATCCTTGGCCTGTGAACCGAAAAGAAGAAATATGTGTAACATAATCTGAAAGTCTTCCAAATTCCCACCTATGACATCCAGATTCAGATCCATTAGATGGACATCTGTAAATTATAGATGAGAAAAACTACAAGTATCACATTACAAGTATCACATTCTAAGGGTCTAAGGACAGAAGGTGTCACTCCCTGTATAGATTGTAAAGCCCTCTGAGGCAAAATGTATTTTGTGAATCAAATAAAATTTGATTTGATTCTTGAGTACCTACCTGCGCAGAGACACTGCTCCGGATCTGGCCGACGGCTTCAGGACATTCCTACCTATTACTGTGTGGAAAACATATTCGTTTTCCTCACCACGAAGGTAGCAGTGACCGAAGGCAACTTTCTTCACCCACTGAAACTCTGTCTTGTTCAGGCACACCGCAGCTTGCCCGAATGAGCTCATAGTTTTGTGATCACCTACCTAAAGAAAAAGTTGCAGAAAATGAGCTTGTTTCTGTAGATAGGTAGACTTCAACTGAAATGGAAAAAATACTAATACTAAAGCATAGGGTTCTGGTAAGTATTTAAACTATTCTTTGGAAGAGATCTTTTGCTATCTCTTCCAAAGAATAGTTTAAATACTTACCAGAAGCCTATGCTTTTTGCCACCAGCCCAGCAGTCCACTGACATTACCTGATCATGGGTCATGTTGCTAAGGACGATGGTGCGATGTCCCGTGAGGATGCACAGGTAGCCCATGAGGTAGCCCATGAGCTCACAATGTTCCTTACCAAAACTGCCATCAGCAGGTAAGAGTTCTACAATAAATAAACGGATAAATGAAGGTTAGTCTAGTTAAGTTTATGTCAATTTTCCTTTCCGTCTCCCAATTTCCTGTCTTGCATAAATATGTACTGAATTGTACTTACAAAGCAATTCAGGATTATTATTTTTATTTTTTTTGCGGTCTTCATGAATGTCACTTTCTTTTTGGTGTCAAGCAGTTCATCTGTGAAAAAAGTGTCACATAACACCCATTCTCCAAATCCTTATTTTTTTAGATGACAGAATATATACACAACAATAACACAATAAAGAAATAAAACATTACCTGTCTTCTTTTTCACCACCTTCTACCGGTGGACAACCACATGCTTGTGCACATTCCCCTGAAGCATCTTGAGCTCGTAGAGCATTTTGTCCAACTCGTAGATTTGACTTTATTGACCGCCTGGAAAGAGTACTTCACGTGCTTGATGAACAGGGTGATATTTGTCAGCATGTTTCGCACTGTTGTTGGGACATAACCCTTTTGGGCGAGGTATACTGGATACCTACAAAAAAAGGTAGACAAGCACAAGTGATGAAATCTCACCTCTAGTTCCCACCACCTGATTCCAAATATAAATTCCAATTTTTCATCTACTTCAAAACATCACATTATAATTTGAAATTCATAACAATAAACGTATATATACACATTATTAAAAAAAAACTCCTGAAGACTCAGCTCTTCAAAGAGTACCTTCTTTTCTAGTACTACTTGACAAATATAATACTTAAAGTATTGTCACTAACACTTATTGCTGCACTAACGCCTCTTATCACACTATACCTTGATTGTTCCCTTTTTCTGTAAGTCGCTTTGGATAAAAGTAAATGACTAAATGTAAATATTATCTCTAATATTCTGACCAAAAAACACACTTACGTGCACAATCTATCCATCTGGAGACCATTTTTGAAGGTAGCCCAGTAGCCATATAGGGACAAAAACGGACCACATGGCTCACATTGTCCTTGTCTTTCTTTCGTGTCTGTGAACCCAGTCGAAACTTTTTGAAGTCATCGATGAGCCTCTCTGTCATGAAACATACAGAAAATGTTTGTGGAATAGTTTACCAAATAAAAAAAACATCTATTATATTACACAGCAGTGTGGAAGCCATAGATTAGAATCTGAAATCTATATCAATTCCACGTTGCTATGTAAATAGATGTAAATATGAAAATTGTAGATAAGAAAAAGGAAACAGGAAATGAAATCTCACGAAATAAATGTTCCGATTTCTCCAACTTTCTCACATGTTCATGTTTTTGGGCTGAAGCAGTTAGTTTTGACGGTATGCCTCTGGGTGTCTTGGGTGTTGAGGGTTGGGCTCTCATAAGTCTGTTTACCGTGTGTTCGAGCTGCTGCAGTCTGGCTTCAATGTTTTCACAGTTGCAGTTGCCTCGATTTGGAAGTGGACTCTCTGTGTTACAAGAGTCATCTCGATTCTGTGTAACAGGTGATGAAGGCAGAGGATGGCTATGACAAAGCCCACTGGAGGAGGATGTCTGGCCACCAGAGGAGGATGTGGGGACACTGGAGCAGGGTGTCTGTCCAGCAGAGGAGGTCTGGCCACTGGAGAGGGATGTCTGGACCTCAGATAAGGTTGTGTCGACACCGGAGGAGGATGTGGGGGCACCGGAGGAGATTGTTGGGGCACCGGAGGAGGATGTGGGGACACTGGAGCAGGGTGTCTGTCCAGTGGAGGAGGTTTTCTGGCCACCAGGGCTGAGATGTGGTTTTTGGGGAATGGATGGCACGTCCCAAGTCATCAGAAGCAAGGACAAACTCACGTTGAAGGGTAACACTTGAATCTCAAGCCACGTAATAGTACTTGATTTGTGAATTTTTTCACAAGCTGGTCCTGTGTTGAACTGTTGTGATTAACAATGTTGAAGTCAGGGGGGTCGCTGGGACTTGGCAGTGGGGTTGCACAAACATGACGCTGATGTTCTTGGATTACTGGGGATTGTCTGGGTTGAACTGTAAAAGAAAGTGTCACGAGTTTAGGTGTAGAAGTTGGTCTTTTGTTAGACTTATATTCAGATATTGAACTTGAAGCCCAATATTGTTGGGTAAGTCTTCCCCAAGTAGGGCATGCACACATGTCACTTTTGAACTATTTTAAATGTTATTAACTTTTCAAAAAACATTTAACTTTTCTGAAAGTTCACAAGTGCATAGAAACATATTAGGAGGGTTTAAATTGAAATAAAGCAACAACAAACAAGTATCTACACGTTCTGTATAAGAAATCAATTAATAAGGCACCTTCTTATTCACCATGTGCTCACTGCTGCTGCTTCTCCCGCTACTTCTGCACTTTCTACACATTAAAAGGAAATGTACTTAGCTTCACATCACTACCGACCAAGAACTATGGACCTGAAACTATAGCAGCAGCTGTTGTGAGTGTGGTTGTGGTCATCGTCATCGGGATCATAACAGTCATTTGCTACCACCGCAGAAAAAAGACTGAAGAAGAATTTGGCAACAGAATATTCGAGGATGAACTCCCTCCATACCCATGGCCTTCCAGAAAGAGTGAACGTTCCCAGGGCAGTGTACAGGTGAGTAAATGTTAAGCAGAATATTTGAATATGGAATATGTTGGTCATTTGTTTGACTAGTTCAATAACTTAAGCAGATGCCATAAACCCTAGCCGAGTAGGAATGAGCAAATGTACAAAATTACGTTGTAAATGTGATTAAGAGCAATTTACATGTTTGTCTAAAACAGGCCAGAGGCCATGGCTGATGGGAATCGTGAGTGCATGGTGGCATCCCAGTCCCTGGAGGACCCAGGGTGCATTGCAGCAACACCTATTATTACCTTATTATTATTATTTACAGATTTAATTTACATTTTTATTTATTCCAGCTCATGTTCAGAGTCAGCAGAGGGTGTGTTCGCTACGTTGTGTGTGTGTGTGTGTGTGTGTAAGGACATGGGAAATCTCGCGGGAATACGAGAACGAGATCACACACTAAGGTTAAACAGTTACTGTGTTGCGAACTGACAATAATATGATAGTTTTGCTCTTTGCAGAACAAAAATAAACTACTTTAAATTAAATTTGTAGTGGAGGACAGCTTCATTCTGCACCACGCTACACATGCATCATCCCCGATAAGATCCAATAGAGGCACCTCACTGTTATTGTTATAGACTGAAACGGTGTTACTGTGTTGTGAGGGAACTGCACCCCGGAACCTTTATTAATTAACCAGGGACCCCCAGAGATGCTTAGAGGTGTACCCCGCCATGTTGACATGGGCTGCTACCTGTGAGATGCTACCTGTTTATGAGTGCTGTTGCAGACGTTAGTAAAGTCCGTTAACCGTCCAAAGTGTGCATGCATTATTAACCATCCAAGGTTATAACACTGGCAACGAGGATTAAAACCACGTTAGATCGAAGAAGTTTTCCGTGTAGTTTAAATGCATAGCGACTGTTGGTTCACTTAGTGAATATGTGACTGGAGCTCTTTTTCCTGGCAAATGACATTACAGAAGAGGAGAAGAAATGCTCCATCCTCCTCATTGTGTGCAGGCAAAGACTGATACGCAACCTGGCCACGCTGCAGAGCCCATTGTATTTAAGGAGCTGGTGAAGATGGTACAGGACCACCACAACCCAAAGCCTTCTGTAATTGTTCAGCGCTTAAAGTTTCATACTCATGCCCGCAGGCCAGGAGTTTCGGTGGCCGCGTTTGTGGCGGAGCTGAGACAGTTATCAAAGCACTGTGAGTTGTTGGGAGAAGCCACACTCAAATTCAAGAAGGCGCTAGAGATTGCACAGGCAATGGAAACAGAGGCAAATAATACTAAAGACATTCAACAAGCTAACGAGAGTGTGCAGCCATGTGCTGTTCATCGTGTGTTCAAGGAGAAGACAGGCAAGCCATCAAAGTCAGCTGAATATTACAGGTGTGGAGGAGCACATTTTTCTAATGACTCTGGCTTTAAAGATGCTTTATGTCATAACTGTAAGAAAAAGGGGCACATTGAAAAGAAGCGTTAAAGAGCTGCTAAAAATAAACAGAAAAAGGAGTGGGGGAAGTCAAAGCTCAAAATGAACACACATCACCTGCAGAGTGAGGAGGCTGAGGAGCAGGTTTCCTTTAACATGTTCAACCTCATCGACCTCAGTGAGCCCCGGGCTGAGCCCATAACAGCAACATTGCAGATAAATGGAAAGGAGCTGGAAATGGAGGTGCACACGGGACCTCAGCATCAGTCAAGCTACATACCTCAACTGGCACTCGGAGGAGGTGCCTGCGCTCAAAGAGGCTAATGTCAGACTGAGAACACATATGGGTGAGTGCATTCCACTTCGTTTACGAAGTTAACGTTGTGTACCAAGGACATGAAGCTGCAGCTAGGCTGTTTGTGGTCAAGAGGGAGGGTCCAAGTTTGCTGAGTCGTGACATCCTGAAAAAAGTTCGCCGCCGGGCTACAACTGAAAAGCAGTAAGTGCGTTTTCCAAGCACTAAGTGTCACCTACTTGGGACACAGGATTTCGGCTCAGGGCCTGTCCCCTGTGGAAGAGAAGGTGAGGGCAGTGAAGGAGCAGCTGTTGAGCAGGAGGTGTTTAAGCCCTATTGCAAGTGTCAGCTGGAGCTAAGCGTCCAGGATGCCAAGCAAGCCACTGGAGGGTGATGGACGAGCATGACGCCCAGCCTAGAGTGTCCCGGATGAAGAGCCTTGCCAGGCCATTTGTGTGGTGGCCAGGGATGGACAGCACTCTAGAAGAGAAGGTGAAGGCATGTGCACAATGTCAAATTTAACCAAAGGTTGCTAGCACCTGCTCCGCTCCACCCATGGGAGTGGCCTGGTTGTCCTTGGTCGAGGCTCCACCTGGATTTTGCAGGTCCATTTCTTGGTCACATGTTCCTGGTGCTGGTAGACGCACATTCTAAGTGGCTGGACGCACACATCATGTCAAACATTACTGCCTCAGTCACCACAGAGAAGCTCAGGAGTATCTTTGCTACTCATGGATACTGTTGTGACAGACAATGGGCCCACTTTCACCAGTGAGTTGTTCCAAGAGTTCATGAAGAAAAATGGTATGTGACATGTCCGCACAGCTCCCTATCATCCAGCCTCCGATGGCTTAGCTGAACGAGCTGTGGAGACCCTGAAGATGGTCTACGAAAGATGTCTGGACATACACTGGAAACTAAGCTTTCCCGTTTCTTGTTCCAATACCGGATCACTCCATACACAACCACAGGCATATCCCCTGCAGAGATGTTAATGGGGGGGAAGCCCAAATCTCATCTGGATCTGCTCCACCCAGACGTCGGAGTAAGAGTTGTTCGGTCACTGGAAGAGCAGAAAGAGAGGCGAGACCGACATGCTAAAGAGAGGTTTTTTAAACCTGGAGACTGTGTGTTTATCAAGAACTTTTCCCAGGGTCCACCCCAGCTGCCCGGAATCATTTGCCACCAGACAGGACCGGTGTCCTTCATGGTGGACTTGTGCGATGGTCGGCAGATCCGCAGGCACCAGGATCACCTGCGGGTTCGCCATAGAGCTGGAGGAGAGAGGCCTCAGAGTGTTGCACACAAGGACAGTGTGGACAGCTCTACGGCTGATTGGGAGGTGCCAGTAGCACCTCAGCACAATGATGGACTGTCTGTGCCAACTGATGGACTGTTTGTTACCCAACCTGTTGGTAGTCCAAGCCCGGCTCAGAGTACACAACCTGTGTGTCCCCCAGTTGGACCGAGGAGATCTAAGAGGCAGCACAAGCCTCCAGATAGACTGACATGTTGAGCTGCGTAAAAGCTAGACAAAGTGTTAAATGTTCAGCTAGTTAAGAGCGAAGCACTTGGATGATTAGTGTTTGGGATTGTTGAAAATTATTTTTAAAATGTTGTGTTATGCAGGTCAAAGACAGATTTGATACGGTAGACAGACGACAATTTAGTTTACAAAGGGATACCTGAATTGCTCAGTCTCTGTTCAATGATATCTTATGTTTTCACTTAAAGGGGGAGGAGTGTCATAGACAGTGTTACTGTGTGATGAGGGAACTGCACCTCGGAACCTTTATTAATTAACCAGGGACCCTCAGGGATGCTTAGAGGTGTACCCTGCCCTGTTGACATGGGCTGCTACCTGTGAGATGCTACCTGTTTGAGTGCTGTTGCAGACGTTAAGTAAAGTCTGTTAACCGTCCAAAGTGTGCGTGCATTATTAACCATCCAAGGTTATAACAGTTATATATCTCTGCAACCCTGTTGAGACACAAATGATTGTAATCATGTGGCTCGACAGTAAGTATAGTTGTGTGTTCCATAACTATATTTACAAATAATTTGACAGTTATAAGTGTTAAACATTTTTCCATTTCAGTTCATATGTATTTTTGTATTTGTGTTCATTGTTGTCTTTTTAACAGCTGTGTAATTTTTATTTTGTTATTATGAAAATATCAAGAGAAGCAATAATTAACATTGCATGTGGGCGCGGCCCTGGTACATGTTGGTGTGCACAACCAATCTTGGGTTACTTTTTTCTGGATTAGAAATGTTGAATGTTTTAAACAAATCTGTTCTATATTTGAATTTGCTTCATGTGTGGAGTTCTGAACACTGGAATATATATAACTGAAAAAATGTTAAGACAATTTCTTGAACAAATTATTGAATTTGGAAGTACTTTGAAGGTTTATGTTTCAAAGACAGGCTAAGAGAGTGAACTGATTCATCCAGGTCCCCTTCTTATATCTCTTTCCATTAAAGACTTTGCTCCAGAAGAGTGCCACCTATGTGGCGTTCACATATGTGATGGACCACTCTGAGAGCTTTCTAAAGATGTCTTTTTTTCCACCCCTGACTGCTTCCATTGAGGAGATAGGGCACTTCAATGAGTTAAGTTAACCATCTCCCACCCCGCTGCCAGAGAGCAAAAAGGACTTAGAAGCTCTTGACTGGGAGAGGACTTTTTGACCGTCGCCAATTGAGCTGAAATTCAGATATGCGATAGGCCTTGCACAGTGTGTGAAATTTTCGTGCTTCCTGTTGCTAACCCTGAGCCTAGAAAACGATGATTCCATTTTCCAGATTTGTACATTTTCACTCAAATAACTTTCATCATTACTGCCATGCCATGTCATTTGTGAATGACCTAGGGGATTTCTGTCCGGGGGACTGTCGTCACCAACGAGAGGGCACAGTGACGGGAGTTGGAAATCTTTTTGAGCATGTTTTGTTCCAAATGTCGTCCCAGCTACATCTCGCCCTACTGCCTTTGTAGATGGCCCAGAGTGCTCTGTAAAGCTGCTTTTTTCAATGTTCTCGGTGCTTGTGTTCCCATGACACAGAACCTTAAAAATGTGGAATTTTAGACATTTGGTGCCCTCTAGTGTCTGTATTAAAAACTATTCAAGTTAAGGAAAAGTACACCTGAGACCTCCTTCCTCAGAGCTTTCCAAAGACGCGTGTTTCATTGTCCTATGATCTAGTTTAAATTTGACCTTTTGAAACGTGAAGGGTCATGGAGGAGCTGGGTGAGAGTGCTACAAAACTCCCACAGCTGTACTCAATTTTGAGGTTAAAATATAGATTAGGAGCCAGAGCTTTCAGCTATCAAGCCCTTTTCTGTGAAACAAACTATCACTTCGGGTTCGGGAGGCAGACACAGTCAACACTTAGAGTAGACTTAAGACTCATCCCTTAGTTATGCTGCTATGGAACTAGACTGCTGGGAGACTCTCTCTCTCTCTCTCTCTCTCTCTCTCTCTCTCTCTCTCTCTCACACACACACATTGTAATTCTACCTCATCCTACCACCAAACAAATATGTTAGTGAATGTGTTAGTGAATTCCGCGTGTTTGTTTAATGAAGCAACAGGAGAAGATTATTCAGTCTCAAAATGATCTATTTGTTTTAACAGTAAAATGGATAAAGCATACAGAGCTCTAGGTCAAGATCTTCCTATCCCTGACAAGCAACAAAGTCTGTGTCAGTTCACGAAGTCTGACTGTCTATGTATTTGTATAATACATGTGTTTCATAATTATGAATGTGTCTTCTCTTGTGATGGTGTGTGACTCCTGACTCCTTTCCACCTTATTGACCTCCACTCCACATGACCTCCTCTTCTGCTGTGATTGCTGGGGTTGATTCCTGTTATCACAAGCACAAAGAATACACATCCTGTCCCTCTACTTCTCAATGATCCCTGTCTGACCTGTCCTCCTTAACATACTCACATGATAACTGTCATTACCCTATATGAAGTTGTTTTGTCAAACAGCTGCATCTCACATGATATACTTATGTTATCCGGTCCTTAAGAATATACTTAATTAACCTAATTAAATGCTCACAAAGGCTATCATATATTTACACTCTCTCTCTCTATTATCATCACCATCTGTAAACATACATGTCTCATTCGTGCATGTTACTTACTAAACTTCCTCCCCAGAGTTTCTGTGCTCTCTCGTCCAGCAGGTTCTCATGGATCGTGGCTGCTCCTAAGTCATAGATTGTGGTCGCCACTACTGCCATGGCCAAAGGACAGAGGGTGTCGCTCCCTGTACAGATTGTAAAGGCCCACTCACACCGGAGGCGTTACGGTCACGTTACGGCTGCACCGCGGTCACCGTAGCAGATAGCTGCCAGTCTGTAGCATTTCTATTTTTGACACGAGCCGCTGCTAAATCTCGTAAATTTCAACAGAGCACTGCACACCAGACAGGAAATCCGACACAGAATCAACGTAATAAACTTCCGCCCCCTTTCAAAATAAAACACAATACGCAGTTCATGTAGCTTTTTACAACTTCACATCAACGTTACGTCATGACCGGTGGCACCAGGTGATCAAAGATCGATCAAAGGGTCTCAACATGAACGATGAGAGACTAATTGTTGAAGTGGAACAACACACAATAATTTATGACACAACAGATGCTTTTTAGAATCTCCTCCACGTCGGAGAAGCAAAGTCAGCTGTTTGTTGTTGTTTTCTTTATACACAGTTTATCGCAGGGTCTCGCGTACGTCCAGGATTCTCGCGTGAATACGGCCGGCTCACTCCGCTGCCGTAACGCGGCTCACACGCGTTCGGTGTGAGTTCACGTCGGGCAAAGGACGCAGCTAAAACGCGGCGCAGCCGTCACGCTGCTGTAACGCCTCCTGTGTGAGCCCTGTGTAAAGGCCCACTCACACTAGAGACGTGTAAGCACAGCAGAACGGCTGCGCCGCGGTCACTGGAGCTGATTGCTGCCAGTCTAGTCAATGAGACCACTCACACAGGGCGCGCTGCGGAATGTCTCAGCAGCGTCCCAGAAGCGACTCTTCGCGCTGCAACGGTATCATTCTGTAGCACTTCTGTTCTTACCGCGAGCCGTTGCTAAACCGCGTGAATCTCAACAGAGCAGATGGCACCAGACAGGAAATCTGACACAGAATCAACGTAATAAACTTTCGCCCCCTTTCAAAATAAAACACAATACGCAGTTCATGTAGCTTATCACAACTTCACTGACAACAGGGGGAACTCGAGACAGAGGACTCGAAAGCAGAGTACGGGATGAAGCAGATGACTTTTATTTTCTTAACGCCGGGCAACAACGGGTAAACAAAAAGCGCCTCACGATGAGGGATGATCAAAATTAGGCAAAGAAAAAGCGAAGGCCAACGAAAAATCACTCTTACGAGGAACTATAAACAAAAAC
The DNA here is from genome assembly GCF_000972845.2 of Larimichthys crocea. Lineage (NCBI taxonomy): Eukaryota > Metazoa > Chordata > Actinopteri > Sciaenidae > Larimichthys > Larimichthys crocea. The sequence goes on along the minus strand of NC_040027.1, from coordinate 3,869,767 downwards.
TATACTAAGCAAAAGGCCAACAAAAAAATAACAAAAACTAGACCACGGGATTAGTACAGACTTGACTATGATGAGAGGGCTGGTGATCAGGACAATGGAGTTGACACACTGGCACAGGACAAAGGGAGACGGATACTAAACACATGGAGGGAAATGAGGAACAGGTGGTCACAATCAGGAATCAGGGGAGACAATCAGACTGGTGACACATGAGGATAGTCAAGTTCAAGTGACCTGAAACGAGAGGGGAGTTAATTTCCAAAATAAAACAGTAAGTCAGAAAACAAACATGGAGACAGGACAAAAACTCAACTTGACATGTGACATTCACATCAACATTACGTCATGACCGGTAGCACCAGGTCGCAGTCAATCGATCAAAGGGTCTCAACATGAACGATGAGAGAATAACTGCTGAAGTGGAACTACACACAATAATTTATGACACAACAGATCCTCAGATCCTCCTCTCTTCCACGTCGGAGAAGCAATGTCAGCTGTTTTTTGTTGTTGTTTTCTTTATACACAGTTTATCGCGGGGTCTCTCGTACGTCCAGGATTCTCACGTGATCTTGGAATTTTGGGCGATGTCCAAATTCTAATTGACTTTGAATTGAAACCCTTAACTGTGTCCTCAACCTAACCGTGTCCATGACCTTTTGGCTTAAATTAATCAAAATTATACTCACGTGATTTTTTTTTCATTGTTGTGTGTACATTTAAAAATAATTTTATGCTTGATTTTGCATTTAACAATAATTTTAAAGTTTACGGAATATGTTTTAAGTTAATTATGTGTAAAAAAGAAAAAAAGATTGTAAATAGTTAAAATGGTTAAATACAATTATAAATAGTTAAATATAGTGAATTTCATGAATGTCTGTATATTTAAAAATAAGTTTCATTATTTAAAATCAGGTTTATGATTTATTATATATGTTTTAAGTTGAATATGTGTAAAATTCATTGTAAATATTTTAAAAAGGTTAAATATAGTGAATTCATATGTACCGGATACTTAACGGAGAGACTTTTTTTTTTTTTTTAAGGGGGCAGAGTTGTGTGTGTATATAAGGGAGAGGAGAGCCGGAGAGAGCTCATTTCTTCTATAATCCTCTAACAGGTCCAGCTCACCTGTAAAGAGAGAGAAGAGAGAGTTTTTTTTTGTGTTTGTGAGCCTGAAGAAGACCTATACAGGTCACAATGTCACTTTTGATTGCATTTTGCTTTACACATCCTTCTTTTGTTGTTTGTTGAATTTTTTGTTGTAAATAAATACATTTCATTTTTCAAACAAACTTTTGAGTTTGGATTTTTCTTTCTTTGGAAAGCGACTTTTTTTACTCATTTTTGAAATAGCAGCAGCAGCATGGACGAAGGTGTGCTACGCATGGGCGGACTGGGACAAAAAAAAAAAAAATCGGCCCTGGCATTTTGGACCAGAGCAACTAGAGTATCAGGCAGCGCTGAAGGGGTTAAACAAAAGACAAAGTACTTGCACCTGGCACCCCGACCCCACCCACTCCCTCTCTATAAAGAGCCAGGCTGCCTGTTCCTCTGTCTCACTTGCTTCACAGAGCGTGAGGAGAAACACCAACCAAGTCTCGTATAAAAACGTACCCTGGCTACATTGGTCCAAAGTGCAAAAACATAGAGGGGTTACAATAATGGCCCTTTAATTGTATGACTGTTACATTTTTTTCTGCTTATTTTTTTCCTATTGTTTTGCGTACAAGTTACGTGACTTTCAAGATTCTGGCCGTGAGAACAAAAAACATGGTGGACATTTCTCTCATTTTTAGTAAAAAAAAAAATATTATTTTGAGTTAGTTTCTGCATAAAAATGTGTTTTCATTATTTTTTATTTTGATAATGTCCACTCAGTGAATGTACATAATCACTAGCTTGCTCGCTGTTGTGAAGATTTTTCAGATCTTGCCAGAATAATGTGAAACTGAAACATTTTGGTTTCTATGGGTGCTGCTATTGCCTAGCATAGATGTGGCCCCAGACTCCACATTTCCATGATTTCGCTCCGTTTGATGGATCAAACCCTTGCCCACTACATGCGTTGCGTCTGAGGTTGATTTGCTGATCAACACATTATTCCGTGGCAGCGGGAGAAACTAATGTTGACAAAGTGACGACTTACGATCAGATGTTTGTGAAATCTACCGGATCCTCTGTGCATTTAACTTCCTGTGTGGTGCGATATCATTGATGGGTTTCTTCTTTTGTCAAGTCCTTTTAGCTTGCTTGTTGGAATCATTGTTAGCTATTTTCACTTAGATATTTTCACTTTGTAAGAATATGGACTAGTGTGTTATTTGTGGCATTACTCCTCGATCACAATATTTCAATAAATAGCCGTGTAGTGTTCTTATGACGTTTCTTATGACATACACAGTGCTGCCACCATGTGTCTGGTTTTAGTAATAACTTATTTCTGGTGTATGATGACGTTTATGTCTGATTGGAGGTTAATTAATTATATTTATATTATTGGAAGTATGATCTATCGAGCATTTTTCAGTCTAAAATGGTCCCTAGACATCTAGGCTAAAATTGGTGTGCCAGTGGTCTAGAAATGAAAGTGTTGTGTGTTTTTTTTTTTTTTTTTTTTTTTTTTTTTTTTTTTGCTTGTTTGTTTTTTGGGTCTTATATTACCACTGGATATAAATACATCTCTTGATGGGAACATTAACCAAACTATCCTACTGTAATCACAATTAATACATTTTTAAAACATATTCCAACCATCACAAACATATTAAAGTGCAATATAAATATTATTTTCTTAACAAAAAGGAAGGAAAGAGATGGAAGGAGGGAACAGATAGGGTCAAGGAAGAAGTAAGGACAAAGGGGAGGGAGGGAGGGAGGCAAAAGGAATTGTGGAAAGAAGGGAAAATGGAAGGAAAGATGTAGGGAGGGAACAGACCAGGTCAACTGGATCAAAAGAAGAAGCAAGGGTGGAGGAAGTGAACAGATCGGGTCAATTTGAACCAGAAGAACAGGAGGGTTAACATTTGGTGTTTCAACATGTTGAAAAAATAGAAAAATAAAATATTTAAATTATTTTGTTTTTATTATAATACAAACAAACATTAAAGAAATTTTAAAAGAACACCCTATAATTCTGAGGCAAAAGAGAAAAATTACACCAATGGTGTCCTGGGCCTCTTGTAGCTCCCTCCACCGCTTCGAGCTGGGGCCTGTTTGAAATGTGTGCCCATTGCAGAGCTGATCAGGTCATCTGTGGCCTCCTTAAATGATTTCCGAACTGCTTCTGCAAACAAAGCAATAAAATAACTGGGGAAAAAAAAAAAAGTACATTGTTTCAAAGGACTTGACTCAATGGGCAGTGGGCACCACCCATTTGAGACTTGGGGCTCTAGTTTCGTAAACCAGGCGCAGTCACGCCAACGGGGTGTGTCCAGGAGCACTGTACGAGTTTGGTGCATGGTGCAGCCTGGCACAGGCACTCCTCTCTTCCCTCTACCCCTACCGGCGCAAATGGCAAAGGAGAGGGTGTGAGTGGGTTTAACACAGCTGAGTCCGTTCTTCACCAATCAAATGAGCTCCTCACACTTCTTGATGCTGTCTACAAAACGTGGAGTCTGTAGAAGCATGCAGGCATTTTTGGGCAAATTGTGGCCATGTTTGTGGAGTATGGCTATCATTTTATTTACACTGCTGCGTGTCTGCTTTGTTTTCATGGCCCAAGATGCCAAATCTTCTTAGACTTGTCTATCCTTCTTCAGGCCATGCTTCAATATCAACAAGATCTGTTTCTTCTTCATCACTTGTATCTGGATAATCTCTGTATCCATAGCCCTCCTGTCTATAAGGCTCTGCAACCATAGTTTTACTGAAAGATGAACTTTCACATGTCTCATCTGAATGCAGGCCAGATTGCTTTGAACCACCCTCCTCCAGTGTGCCAGAATCCAGACTTGTACCACATTCTTCCTGTGTCCACAAAATCGTGACTTGCACCAATTTCCTCCTGTGTGCAGCCCAAGTCCTGTGGTACAATGTTCTCCTGTGGCAAATCTTCATCACTGTTAAGGGGAGGGGAGAACTTGCTTGAAGTTTAAAAGTTGACGTTGAGTAACACACATTTATGATGCTTACGCGTTTTGTTCAGCGAGATAATCTTCACATATAAAAACCGTTTATATCATAGACATAATATAGGTAGACGCCTCATAGACTGACGCTGCCTGTTGGCGCTGACGAGCCATGGGGCCGTCATCTTGGATGGGTCTCCAATGCGCTCTCAGTGCATTTATTTCTACTGAGGAAGGTGAATCCCAACTACAATAATCCCAACTCCCTGAAGTTTTACCGGATTTTCACACAGTCTGATTTGGTACAAACAGCAGAGAGTTCGTTCTGATACAGGACGCTGTCACACATTAAAAAAATATGTGCTTAGATCACCAGAAGTAAAAAGCTACCGTGACGCTTCAACAGACTACTAACCCACTGCGCAATGAGACGTTTAAATTATGTATATTTAACGTCATTTCTTGACGTCCAAATCAGGTCTCCTGAAGGTGCAGAATGAAAGTTTTTATTACGTCTTTTTCAGACGTCATATGGAGGTCCGTTTCTGACGTCCTGCCGACCTCCAGTTTGGACGTTCACATGACGTACAAATTCAGTCAAAATTGCATGTCGGAATCAGGTCTTCTGGAGGTGCAGAATGGAAAGTTTTTATGACGTCTTTTTCTGTACGTGGTCTACACGTCTGACCAAGACGTCCAAATGACCTACATTTGAACAACACCTGATCAACCCAGTTTCAACATCCATGGGATATCGAGACAAGTTGTCCTAAATACATCATTATCAAGCACTCCATCCATCCATTTTGTTGTTTCAAGAGTCTTTACCTCTCATCAAATTGGGTTAAACCTAAACTGTATGCATAGAGGCCTATCATTTTCTATCTCTTCATTTGAGAATAAAACAAAACAATTATGAATCACTTCTGTAATTATAATTTTTTTAACTTTACAGCACCTAAAACCTGTCAGTTGAAGCTTGACATAATGCAGAAATAACATAATGCAGAAATAACAAATTGCAACAAAGGTTGTAGAAAAAAAAAAAGCATTTTGTTGATTGTAGGACAGAATGATAAAATGATGGAGATTTAAGCATATAGATGATGTGATGACATGGTTTTCCAAAACACAACTAACTCTTTCCAAAAACATTTATTTTCATCTAAATAAGAATTTCAATGTACACAAACAACTATAAAACTATTCAAACTATACTTTTAATAAAACTAACAAAACTATAGTTTTATAGTTGTTTAAACAACTTTTTGATCTAATAGGTCTCTGGCCTAACAGGTCTCCTGGCATCCCCTCCATGCTGGTGCATGTTTCAGGTGGTCTGCTATATTTTGTTTAATGCCCCCCTCAGTGGCTTGAGCCTGAGTCTTCATTATGGCATCTAAAATAAAAAATAAAAACATGCATAATCATCTTTTCTCTGTAACACAAATTTTATAAAAACAGAACATGTTTAGCCATATTTTAAGGATTAAAAGATTGACTGGACTGTTTTTCTGTCAACAACATGAATTACTGAATGGTCTTACCCAACACAGCCCTGTAGCAGCTGTTTTTTTTCAAAGGCCAGCTTCTCGTTCTTCTTCTAAACCCCAACAGGTTTTATAGAACCCTGACGCAAAGCAGGGGGATCCATAAAACCTGAACCAACAAATTATACATTACGAGTGAAATAATTAATTTAAAATGTTGATCAAAATATGACTTTTATATTTGAAATTTTTATATTTATATAAAATGTAATATACTAAATTTTATATTTGAAATATAATGTTGATCAAAATACGACTTTCATCGATTTATAATTGCATCATTTAACGAATCTCGCTATTGAAATAACAGACCGCCGAACACAGCGATGGACCAATCAGAGAGCAGCATTCAATAGAGCTGTGTAATAATTGTTTATATTGGGTATTTAATATGACATGACATGACATTCATCATTGAATCAGGGGTACAGTCAATAAAAAGCTACAGGTAATTTTGCCTTTTAAATAGAAAAAATACAACAACCAAATATTTCACATCACACAAGTAGATTTAAATTTATTCCAAATTTGTGTTGAAAGATACCTGTCAAGAACTTTGTGGATACAGTCCTTTGTGTCCCTCCCCCAATCCTTGATAGTTGCGGGACCTGGAATAAGTGAGAAGTCTACACTAAAATTTTCCCTGAGATATCAAAAACAACATTAGAATGGGTAGAGTGGTGTTCTTATAACAGGCATGAAAATGGGTCGAGGTGAAAAAGGTTGGAAGGATACGACCCTTCCGGGGGTCTAGGGACAAGCTGCAACGAAAGAAAATCTTGAATATTTTTATTTTGAAAGCATCGTTCTGACGCATTTTGAGAGGAAATTCAAGCAGAACTACAAGACAGTATGAGTGTATAATAAAGTATCTGTATATGATCATTATGCTATATGTGAAATTATTCTGACAACTTCTCAAGAGATGCACAACTTCAGGGTACCTCAAGGATTTTCAACTCAAATTTAAGACTTTTTAAGACCATGTCTTAGTCCAGGGGTGTCATGCAACCCAAAAACTGGAGGGTGCACAGTGAATGAGGAGGTATTATTGTGTGCAAATTTTTTTCTTCAAACCACCTATTTTGGGCACTTATACAGGACTTTACTCTAATTTATTTCAAGGGCACACCACCATGGAAAATCTTTAACTAACAGGTTATTCAGCCTTTAAATAATGTTGAGGGTCCAGGTACGCATTGCGATGCCTCTCATCTGACTCGAGCATCATTGACAATACTACTGTCAGGCTCAAGAAATGTTTGTACATGGCAGGGGACACCACATTCTTTAAAACCACAGGGCCTGTATACAACAAAAACTGCCTCCGCTCAGTGGCCTTCCACCTGTCGAGATCATGCAACCCACGGGGTTGACGAACAAATTCACTCGGCATCTTCCCTCTCAGAGCTATCAGCTTTTGGGATATTTCTTCCTTTTGCCTAAAAGATATGCGACAAATCTTGGGGCCACGGGTCATGTAACTTAACATGCGCCTCACCACTCCCAAGATGACCAAATGCAAGTAGGCTTATGCACATGAACTAACACATGGAATCCCAGCAGCAATGAGAGGACTGAGACTAGTTTGGTGGTTGGCATACTCCATCCTAGAAAAGGCATCATCTGTTCTAGGGGTGCTTTCAAGGTCATTGAAAACCATTCTTCTTTCAACTTGAGCACCTCTGACTGTACATCTTTCACAGCATACCATAAACTATGAAATTTACAATGAAAAATCACTCAAGTGGAAGCAAAAACAACAAACACACGTTATGTGGGGAAGCAAGAAGATCGAGGACTGTGGGAATGACTGGCTGGGGTGAACGAAAGGAAAGAAACACTCTGGCACAAGACAAAGGGAGACGCAGACAATATATACACAGGGTAATGGGGAACAGGTGGAAACAATCAGGGCGGGGAAGACAATCAAACCGGTGACACATGAGGAAGGGCAAGTGACCTGAAACGAGAGGAGAGTTATCTTTCAAAATAAAACAGGAAATGACAAGACAAGACAAGACAAAAACCCAGCTTGACCTCACCGCGTGACAGATTGTCAAGATCAAAAAACTTATCAGGGCTCTTTGTGTTGAAGAGAGATAGGAAGTGGGAACAACTAAACAAGGCTGCAATGTTTCACAGTGTAGCGCAAGTAGTGGAGGTGCTCAAAAACATTGGCGTCTGTTCAGCTGAGGACCTAGTATGTGGAGGCAGATGACCTTGCAGCAGTCCTGAGGCCAATAGAGACCAGAAAAGTTCTGGCCTGCATTAAAAGTAATTAAAATAATACATAGTGTCATTTGTGATGATTTTGATGATTGCAACAAGATTAGGATTGACTCACTAGACCGAAGATTAAGTGAAAATTGTATTGGGTGATACTGACATGACATGATTATGTCCTTTTCTTATTTAGATTTAGTGACTAGAGTAGAGGATACATCCTCCTCAATATCTACCAGCCACATGGAAGAACCCAGCACTGAAGATTCATTCATGAGTGACAACATAAGTGATGATATCCCCATGAGTGTTCACTCCACACCGAAATCCACTGCTACAAACAGTCCAGCCTTGACCATAGCCTCACCTGCTGGATCAGAGAGCAGTGTCAGAGAAGAAAATAGCTGGCATTACAGCTTTGACATACCCTGGAGTAAGATGCCCTCCAGTACAAGGAAACTCTTCGATACTGGTAAGAGGCCTTCTGCAGCACAGAGCGGTTATTAGGATTGTGGCTGGAGAAATTTTTAATGTCTGTAAAAAAAAAAAAAAAAAAAAAACCTGGAAAGAAACACATTTCTGAAATTTCAAGGACGATGGTATTTTGTTACCCAAAATCCTTCCAAGATGAGATTGAGGGTCAGATTGTCGGCACTGGGCATAACTCACTTGTAAAACAGTTAATATCTCGGCTAGATAATTGCAAATGACTACAAGCTGCTACTGCCCAGAAAAGGCTTCCTGAAGGTTGCAGCCCTGACAACGAGAGTGTGCAAAGATGCATATGGCTGTATTAACTTTGAGCCAGAGCTTCCTCCTGGTGAAACAAAACAATTGCAAAAGCAAAAACAAGAAGAGCTGACTAATGGTGGAGACATTTCCCTCAGGACAGTTAGGGAAATCTCGCGCATTTTCAGTTCGGGGCGCAAGAGTAGATTCGGGGTCTCCCTTTGGGAGCCTTTCGGACTTTGGCTCCGAACGTGCTGGTTCCAGTCGGGTGTTCCCGTTCTTACCCAGGTGGCCCTCTTCAGAAAAGTCGAACGACGTTTTTTTTTATTTCATTTTTTTACACGCACCCGTCTCGTCGACGCAGGGGGCCGAAATTTCAGCACTTCGCTTCGGAAGGGTCAGAGTTCAGCTGTTCTGCACTCAGTGAGGCCTAGTGGTGCAGGCTTTGGGGACGACCTCTCGGGGTCGACCTCGTCAACGCTTTAAGTTGGGAGGGAGGCTGAAATTCGACTATGTCGCATGCCGTGGAGTCCTCTGCTTTGGTCCCGTCGCAATCGCATCACCGTATAGCTAGTTGGCTTTGGCTGAGGCCTAGAGACTCGGGACTCTGGGAGCCCGATCTAGGCCTCAGGGAAGAAAAGCACAGCTGGTTTAATGCGTTTTTGTGGCCACGGCGAGGGCGCGGATTCGCGTAACGGTGCGCCTTCCGGGCCCCGCCCATCGAAAAGTACTGGGCCGACGGGGCAGGGACTGATGTCTGTCTGCTCGTCTGGCGCCCCCGAACAACATATTAAAATTTCAGACCCGTGCGACTTGTAGAAAAATATGTCCTCCAAAACCTCCACGCAGGTCAGAGGGTGTGCGACTGCATAAGCCTGACAGGACCCCGATTCTCAGGACTCGAGACGGGGCAAAAAAAATTCTAGCGGACTTGTGGTTTTTTTTTTTTTTGGGCCAAAAAGACACTTTATTTTAGTGAGTGTCCCCTTTTTTTTTTGGGCCAAAAAGACACTTTATTTTAGTGAGTGTCCCCAATCTGAAAATTATCCTTTTCAGGGCTATATCTCCTGATTACTCATCAATTCTTTGACGCAGGAGGCTGAACTTTCAGTATGCGTATGAGGACGTCGGCCACAATCACCGTGCCGAGTTTCAGACCCGTGCTTGCTTCGGAAGGGTCAGAGTTCAGCCGTTCTGCACTCAACGAGGGCCTAGTAGTTTGGGGTGTCACTTTGGTGTGTGTGTGTGTGTGTGTGTGTTTTGGGGCACCTAGGGGCCCTCTTCTGAATCCTTAAAAGTGGCCCCAAAATGAAACTTTCAGAAGAGGGCCACTTTTACAATATAGACAGGGGCCCCAAAATGAAGAATTTGAGCCCCGGTGCTCAAGCAGTCGTTTGCTGCCGGGGAGGTTTTGTGGTCCTGGGAGACCGGGTGTGTGTGTGGACAGGTTTTTTAAAAACTTTCAGAAGAGGGCCACACGAAACTGAATTTTCATTTTGGGGCACCTAGGGGCCCTCTTCCAAATTCTTCATTTTGGGGCCACTTTTAGAATGTAAATGTAAAATGTAAATGTAAAAATGAAGAATTCAGAAGAGGGCCCCTAGTTGCCCCAAAATGAAAATTTGGTTTCGTGGCCCTGACTGTCTATCTGTCTCACATCAGGCTCCTCTGACCTCCAGGTGTGAGACACACACACATACACACACACACAGAGACACACACACACACACACACACACTTGTTTTTATTACTCGGTGGGGACTGCCCAAGTGCACTTGACACGTGGGGACAGCACTTTTTAGTTGAAATAAACAGCATGGTTTAAACTCACAAAGCTTTGTGGGATTTTTTGGATCCCAAAAATCAACGTGCTCATCAAGAGTTCTCAAATTTATGAAGCTTATTTTTGTCTGGTTTTTCTATCCTGGTGAGGACGCTCCTATTGTGTCATATCACAATCCACCACTAGATGGCACTGTATCAAATTTCTATATATAGCTAATATTTATATACATTTACAAGGCTTTAAGGTAAACAATGGAGGACACATTTTTAGAATCAATTAAGTGCTTCAATTAAAAGTATTTGACATAAAGTCGCAATAAGGGCGCACTTGAAAATATTGGAGCAGCTGACGTGACCACGGGAAAATGAGACTGCTGGCGTGACCGCAGTTGTTTTTCTTCGGAACCAAGTCGTCCGTCTCCATCTTCAGTTAACTCGCTTGTGCCCTTCACTTCTCTCCTCACTTGATACAAAAAGTACGCATGCGCGCAGGGGATTTTTCTGGGTGGGCGAGGCAGTGTGCTGCGTGCTGTGAGGAGCACCAGGAGTGAGGGACACAGGCAAAACTCCAGAGAATTAAATGCAGACGGCTTAAAACATTTACGAGACAAGTCATTTAGTCATGACTGTGACTTTGGGCTATACAAATAAAATTGATTTGATTTGATATGATATATCGCCCACCCCTACAATGTAGTGTAAAGCACTTTGAGTGGTTGAAAAGACTACAAAGGCGCTATACAGATACAATTCATTTAGCATGAGAACAGAAATAATTAAATCGGGTTCAGGTCTCAAATGTGGCAACACCAGTTTATTTCTGTTTTAGACCAATGCCAACAGTACAAAAGCGCTCAATTTAAATAAAAATTACATTATTTTTCAGATATAAAACTTTAACATTTAAAATTTAAACAAAACCTCAGCGCTTTCAAACATAACTACAGAAGACCACAGGTAAAACTTACTCCAACAAAAAAAAAGACCCGTGTAATCTTTTAAGACAGCAACAAATGTCAGCTTACCTCTTTCCTTTAACAGAGTCTCGCCTTAAAGCAGCAATACGATTTTTTACATAAAATTTCACACCCTCCCACCTCCTCCCTCTAAGTGCCAGTGGAGAAGTCTCAATGCATTTGAGACACTCTGCTTTTCCAGGAACCTTCCCCGACTGGATATAGACCAACAGTGTTTTCTCCACGGCCTGAATTTCTTCATCTCTCCATTTCCTTTACCTTTTCTTTGATGACCCTGAATAAAAAAAGATGTAAGAAATATTCTTTAAAAATATGAACATACGTTTGTTTAACCAATACAACAGCTTCTCTACCGTCTTAGCCGCTGTAACTTACATGACCCACATAATATACAATACTTCAATATAACGATGCAGGACAACAACACAGTGGAAGAACCATTCACTACAGTAAGGTTACTTATTGCCTTTATGATAGTGACAGCTAGAGAGAGAGACCAAGAGAGAGAGAGACAGAGATAGAGACTGAGAGAGAGAGATATAGAGATAGACAGAGAGGAGAGAGAGAGAGAGAGAGACGCAGCAAACGGCCACAGGTCGGATTCGAACCCGGGCCGCTGCAGCTGCCTGCTCTACCCACTGAGCTAACCAAGCGCCGTTTTCTTTCCAGTTACTAGAAATATTATTACCTTGGGCTGGATGGAGATCAGCATTTCGTATCTCATCAGTAGTGGATTTCTTTACCACACCAGATGCATCTGTAAACACAACAGCAGTCATTAGTACGCTTGCTTCACTGAAACTAACTAAAGTTGAAAACGGCGTCCAGGTATAGTTGCCGACCTGTTTTAGCATTTGCAGAGAAACAGAGTTGTTGTTACAAGCACACGGTTAACGGACCAGGTTAAGCGACAGTGAACACACCAGTGTAGATGTCACTTGTTAGCTACCACATTAGAGTTAAAAAATCCAGTATACGAGTTCTTGGTTTTTCTGGCGAGTTATTAAATGTACTGCTGATGAGAGAGGGAAAAAGAAGTGAAGGGAAAGGGAGCTGATTCAATTAAATCAAATCAAATCAAATCAATTTTATTTGTATAGCCCAAAGTCACAAAGTACATTTGCCTCAGAGGGCTTTACAATCTGTACAGGGAGTGACACCCTCTGTCCTTAGACCCTCGGTTCGAGTGAGGAAAACGTACCCACAAAAACCTTTTAACAGGGAAAAAATGTGGAAGAAACCTCAGGAAGAGCCACAGAGGAGGGATTCCCTCTCCCAGGACGGACAGACGTGGCAATGGATGTCACGTGTACAGGACAAATAACACAAACATATTGTACAATGAACTGAAAAATGACAAGAATTATAAGGAATGAAAAAATGATTACAGTAAGAAATATGGTAGTAATAATGACAATTAATGAGTAAAGAATCATGATGGGGATGGGGGAGTCATGTTGCTGATCTATGAGCCCAGCAAGGGTCCTTCCTCTTCATCCAGATCCACTGGCTGCTTCTTTCGGCCGCTTCAGAGAGTGATCTGACTGTCTGCCGCAGAACCTGTCCATGGATACCCAGGTCTTTCAGCCTTGATGGTGGACGAAGCCACAAACCCTCTGCATCCAACTTCGACGGGATAGACCTGGCTTTCCCAGCCTCGCTGTTGTGCGTCCGCCGCCAGTTCTGTGTAGCGCAGCTTCTTGCACTCATAGGCCTCTTCAACTGCATTTTCCCACGGGATTGTGAGCTCTGCTATGAAAACAGACTTCAGTGAAGGGGACCAGAGCACCAAGTCTGGCCTTAGGGTGGTGGCTGCAATCTCTGCTGGGAAGATTAATGCTGACCTATGCGACAGCATCTTCCAATCCCGGCCATGGTTAGCTGTCCAACCTCTGGCTTGAGAGGAGGATGGTTGGGCTTTTCCTGTCCCTCTCGGACGAATGGTCGTGGGCTGGTGATGGAAGTGATGGCTTCATGGGCAAGGAGTTTGTGTATTCCTCTTTCCTTCAAGCACTGCCCAAACTCTGAGGACCTGGTTGTGCCTCCAGGTGTAGCGGCCTTGTTGTGAGGCTGGTCTTACAACCGTCAGGATGTGTTTGAGAGTTGCTGATGTTGGGCAGAGGGCACAGGTTGGATCTTCGCCATACACAGGTGGAGGTTTTTAGGAGATGGGAGCACGTCATTGGTACGCTCTGATGATGAAGCTGATATTGCTAGCCCCATTTCCCAGAGATCCCTCCAGCCGAGCTTTCTCTTCTCCAGGCCTTCCCACCTCATCCACTGTCCCTGCTTGGCAAGCGAGACGCCTTTGCAGTTCTTTCAGCCTCCTCCTGGCGACGCACCTCCTCCACCACCATTTTCCTTTTCTCCGACGTTGAGGCCTTACACCAAGTTGGTTTGCTTGTGTGAGGCCGAAGCCTCCTCTTCCCATCTGGATGTGTCCACAATATCGCTGTGCCTCAGGGCGCGCGTGGCTGCTGTACTGCACGGATGGTGTCCATTTCCGTCCAGTTGACAGGGGGGGCAGCTTCACTGATGGTCCGGTCGTGGAGTCTGTCGAGCGCATCTGGAGTCGCTGCCATGATGGTATGAATCAGCTGTGTGAAGCACAGCTGCAGGTCTTCGGAAGTGGCTTTTACCCAGTGTGCTGGAGGATGGAACATGGAAGAA